>NC_081554.1:74607043-74907043 GCF_963082655.1 Stomoxys calcitrans | reverse complement strand
CCTGGCAAATTTAGTACTCCACGCTCATAGAACTTCTGGCCTTTATCCGCAAATAACTGAACCAAGTGCGATTTTATAGCCTCATCATTGCCGAAAGTTTTACCATTTAAGGAGTTCTGCAAAGATCGAAATAAATGGTAGTCTGATGGTGCAAGGTCAGGGCTATATGGTGAATGCATCAAAAGTTCCCAGCCAAGCTCACTCAGTTTTTGGCGAGTGACCAAAGATGTGTGCGGTCTAGCGTTGTCCTGGTGGAATATGACACCTTTACGATTGACCAATTCTGGTCGCTTCTCCTTGATGGCTGTATTCAATTTGTCCAATTGTTGACAGTAAACATCCGAATTAATCGTTTGGTTCCTTGGAAGCAGCTCAAAATATACCACACCCTTCCAATCCCACCAAACAGACAGCATAACCTTCTTTTGGTGGATATCAGCCTTTGAATTGGTTTGAGCTGGTTCACCATGCTTGGACCATGATCGTTTTTGACTAACGTTGTTGTAAACAATCCATTTTTCATCTCCAGTTATGATTCGTTTTAAAAACGGATCGAATTCATTGCATTTAAGGTGCATATCACAAGCATTGATTCGGTTTGTTAAATGAATTTCTTTCAATACATGTGGTACCCAAATATCAAGCTTTTTCACCAGTCCAAGACTAAATAGGGGCTGGTCTCGATCATATTTTATTCAGGTCAGGTAATAGTTTAAGAGAAATCAGGCAAGAAATTCGCTTTTTATGGGATGAAGACCCAAAATTAGAAGATCGGTCTATATGACAGCTATAACTACAAATAATCCGATCTAAACCACATTCAGGTCGAATGTCGGGAGGCATGAAATTTCCACGGAATCGGGTAATAAATGCAGCTTTTATGGACTCAGACCCTTAACCGGCAGATTAGTCTATATGACAATTATATCTAAATATAGTCCGATCTGAATCAAATTTAGGTCGGATGACGGGAGGCCTGAAAGAACTCACGGTTTCAAATTTCATCGAAGTTGGGTAAAAAATGCATCTTTTATGGTTTCAGACCCTTAATCGGCAGATCGGTCTGTATAGCAGCTATATCTAAATATAGTCCGATCTGAACCATATTTGGGTCGAATGTTGGGAGGCCTCAAATTACTCATTGTTTCAAATTTCAGCGAAATCGTATAAAAAAATAAAGCTTTTATGGGCTTTAGACCCTTTATCGGGAGATCGATCTATATGGCAGCTATATCTAAATATGGTCCGATTTGACCCGTTCAAGAACTTAACCAGCGTGCATCAGAAAGGCGTATCTGACTAAATGATTACACCACCTGTCCTATGGTGATTGGTATAAAAATTAGTAAAAAATGTGAGAACGACAAGACACATCTGTTTACAACTTAAAATGGTTTGAATTGAAGTGTAAGCGATATCTTGTGAAAATTTTCAAGACCCTTCGTTGTCCGGGCGTCTTTTGGCAGGCACTTAAAGTTTGTCACCTCGGTATTTCGAAAATTTGTTCGGGCTGCCAAATCATTGTTTGTGGTCCGACTTCCAATTTTTTTTATACCCACCACCGATATTAATTTTGTCATTCCTTTTGCAACACATCCAAATATCCGTTTCCGACCTTATAACTAAGAAGATCTAGCCATGTCCGTCCGTCTGTCTGTTGAAATTAGGCTACAGTCTTTAAAAATAGAGATATTGAGCTGAAATTTTATACAGATTCTTTTTTTTTCCATAAGCAGGTTAAGTTCGAAGGGGCTATATCGAACTATATCTTGATATAGCCCCCATATAGACCGGTCCGCCGATTTGGGGGCTTAGGCCCATAAAGCCACATTTATTATCCGATTTTGCTGAAATTTGGGACAGTGAGTTGTGTTAGGCCCTTCGACATCCTTCGTCAATTTGGCTCAGATCGGTTCAAATTTGGATATAGCTGTCATATAGACCGATCCGCCGATTTGGGGTCTTAGGCCCATAAAAGTCACATTTATTATCCGATTATGCTGAAATTTAGGACAGTGAGTTGTGTTAAGCCACTCGACATCCTTCTCCAATTTGGCCCGGATCGGTCCAGATTTAGATATAGCTGCTAAATATATACCGATCCGCCGATTTAGGGTCTTAAAGCTGCCATATAGACCGATCTCTCGATTCAAGGTTTTTGGTCCATCAAAGTCGCATTTATGGTCCGATGTCGCCGAGATTTGGAACAGTAAGTTATGTTGGGCCATTCGCCGTTCTTTTTCAATTTGGCTCAGATCGGTCCAAATTTGGATATAGCTGCCATATAGACCGATCTCTCGATTTAAAGTTTTGGGGCCATAAAAGGCGTATTTATTGTCCGATTTCCCCGAAATTTGGGACAGTAAGTTATGTTGGGCCCTTCGAAATTCTTTGTCAATTTGGCTCGGATCGGTCCAGATTTGGATATAGCTGCCATATAGACCGATCTCTCGATTTTAAGTCTTGGCCCCATAAAAGGTGCATTTATAATCCGATTTCACTGAAATTTTAAACAGTGACTTATGTCAGGCTTTTCTAAATCCGTGTCGTATATGGTTCAGATCGGTATATTTTTAGATATAGCTACTTAGGACCAATATTTTGTTATACACAATTGAATAATGACTTGTACTTAAAAGTATTTGGTCCAAATCGGAACATATTTCTATATAGCTGCTATGGGGCATAAGGTATGCATTTTTCACCGGATTTTGACGAAAGATGGTTTACATATATACCTGAGGTGGTGGCTATCCAAAGTTCGGCCCGGCCGAACTTAACACCTTTTTACTTGTTTCAAATGGCATAGTTCCTCGCAAATGTCGCCAGCATTACGAGATGATAACCACCGTTTAAACTTTTTTCTGATGTCCTCGTCAGGATTCGAACCCAGGCGTTCAGCGTCATAGACAGACATGCTAGCCTCTGTACTACGGTGACCTCCCATAAAAAAACGGACCGTACAGAGTTTCAAACAAATTGGATGCAAAACAAATTGGGGCTCAAGAAGTCAAATCCGGGTATCGGTATATATGGGGGCTTTGTCTATTTATGGACCTATCTGGGAGGGATTTGGTTCGGGTGTTGCAGTGTATAAACGCACTTTGCGTACAAAATGTTAGCCAAATCATACAAAAACTTAGGCTTCTAGGGTCTCAAAATAGTAAAATCCGGGAATCGTATTATATGGGGGCTATTTCGAATGAAAATTGGGGCCTCTAGGGCTCAAGAAGTCAAAACCGGAGATCGGTATATATTGGGGCTATATCCAAATCTGAACCTTTATTGTCTATTTTTTCCCCTTGATTCCAGCTAAATACGAAACATTATGGCAATCGGTTAACGATAACTCATGCCGGCTCCACGTCCAAAGTTGCTTGTAGTGTCTTTCTAGGGAATTCGGTTATATATTTTAGGTCCTAGATAGAGGTGTGCATGTGCATCTCATGTCACGTGAATCACGCGTGACATCACGTGATTCGTGAGTGTGACCCAGTGAAAAATCACTCACGCGCACTAATGGTCCGTCTGTCGCAAAAAAAAGTAAACAAAACAAGTAAAAGCGTGCTAAGTTCGGCCGGGCCGAATCTTATATACCCTCTATTATGGATCGCATTTGTCGAGTTCTTTTCCCGGCATCTCTTCTTAGTCAATAAAGGATATAAGAAAAGGTTTGCTCTGCTATTAGAGCGATATCAAGATATGGTCCGGTTTGGACCACAATTAAATTATATGTTGGAGACCTGTGTAAAATGTCAGCCAATTCCAATAAGAATTGCGCCCTTTGGGGGCTCAAGAAGTAAAATAGAGAGATCGATTTATATGGGAGTTGTATCGGGCTATAGACCGATTCGGACCATAATAAACACGTATGTTGATGGTCATGAAAAGGATCCGTTGTACAAAATTTCAGGCAAATCGGATAATAATTGCGACCTCTGGAGGCTCAAGAAATCAAGATCCCAGATCGGTTTATATGGCAGCTATATCAGGTTATGAACCGATTTGAACCTCATTTGACACAGTTGTTGAAAGCAAGCTCAAGAAGTCAAGTCCCCAGATCTGATTATATGACAGCTATATCAGGTTATGAACCGATTTGAACCATACTTGGCACAGTTGTTGGATATCATAACAATATACATCCTGCAAAAATTCATTCAAATCGGATAAGAATTGCGCCCTCTAGAGGCTTAAGAAGTCAAGACCCAAGATCCGTTTATATGGCAGCTATATCAGGTTATTGACCGATTTAAACCTTACTGGGCACAGTTGTTGGATATCATAACAAAATATTACGGGCAAAATTTCATTCCAATCGAATAAGAATTGCGCACTCTAGAGGCTCAATAAGTCAAGACCCAAGATCGGTTTATATGGCAGCTATATCAAAACATAGACCGATATGGCCCATTTACAATACCAACCGACCTACACTAATAAGAAGTATTTGTGCAAAATTTCAACCTGCTAGCTTTATTCCTTCTGAAGTTAGTGTGCTTTCGACAGACAGACGGACGGACGTGCCAAGTCTTTAATTACTAATATTCCGCAGACAGTGTTTTTCCTATGAGTGTAGGGGGCTATATCGGATTATGGACCCATATGGGCGGGATTTTGTATGGATGTTGGACGATTTTGTCGTACTTTGCGTACACAATTTTAGCCAAATCAATCAAAAACGTATGCTTCTAGGGTCTCAAGAAGTTAAATCCGGGGATCGATTTATATACTGATTAGGATCATACTCGGCACGGATGTAGAGAGAAAAGAAGTCTTTCTGTCAAATTTCAGTCAAATCGAATGAAAATTCAGGCCTCGCCTTCCAAAGTTGGATGTAGTGTCTTTCTAAGGAATTCAGTTTAGTATTTTAGGTCCTAGCTAGAAATGTGCACGTGAGTTGCCGTGTCACATGATTAGTGAGTGAGATCCAAATTCAATCACGTGATAGTGTGTGACCGTGATTGAATTTTAATTCTTCGTGTGTAGTTTTCTCGTGAGTGCCTCGTGAGTCGTGATTGTCTCGTGAGTGTTTCGTGAGTCATGAGTGTTTCGTGAGTGAAATTTTTGTCTCGTGAGCGTTCGTGAACGTGAGTTGACACAAAAAGACGTGTATGAGCATGAATGAGTAACATTTTATTCTCGTGAGCGTAAATGAAAAATAACTCACGCGCACATCTCAAGTACTAGCATGCAATTAGTAAACTTAATACATATTTTCATTTCATATTTTCCACTATTGTGGCTGTGATAAAAATGTAATTCGACTCATAAATTCCTGCTGATTTCGTCTGTCGCAAGAAAAGCAAAAGAAGTCACCTTTATAGCATGGGACGGTCTACTATTCTTTATGGGGTAACGGATCCATATTTTGAAGTGTTACAATCGGAATCGGAGTATAAGTATTCCCCATCCTGTGGAGGTGGGTACAAAAAGGGATCTGTTCCAAATTCAAGATTAATAGCTTCATTTTTAAAGATTTGTGTCTGAATGTTTTAATGGTGGCGGATCAAACTCCTCCGGAGGCCACTGTAGCGCAGAGGTTAGCATGTACGCCTATGACGCTGAACACCTGGTTTCGAATCCTGGCGAGACCATCCGAAAAAATTTTTCAGCGGTGGTTTTTCCCCTCCTAATGCTGGCAACATTTGTGAGGTACTATGCCATGTAAAACTTTTCTCCAAAGAGGTGTCGCACTGCGGCACGCCGTTCGGACTCGGCTATAAAAAGGAAGCCCCTTATAATTGAGCTTAAAACTTGAATCGGACTGACTCATTGATATGTGCGAAGTTTGCCCCTGTTCCTTAGTGGAATGTTCATGGGCAAGATTTGCAATTTACAACCAAACTCCTCCAGCTGGGAACATATGAATCGTTACAGACGTTTTCCTTTCGAAAAATAAGATATCTTTCAATTTTGGCATCCCAAATGTCTATGAAAAATGTTTCACTATTTGTTTCTATTAAAAAAAATTTCTTTTTGTTTTGCGGTGGTATTTCACCGTTCATTAATTGTCGCTGTATTAGGGTTTTACTTTTGAGCTCGTTGTCGTGTTTTTCTAATTGCCAGTTTGTTTGTTTATTTTTTTATCTATTTGTTTGTTCTTCAAAACGTTGTTGCATTTTTCATAGAAAGTTGTCTTAAATACACGTACGACTCACTCGCATATGTAGTGAAGATACTTTGTATGGCATCATAAATGATGCATGACTGCAAAAGGTGTCTTGAGGTGTTGCAACATACAAAGAGCACTATGTCTCAGTCATGTTGTAGACATGACAAAATTTTAAGGTGAACGACAACGACTTGGAAACGACTATTTGACAAAGCTTGGGAATACATACAGATATATTCTCAAGTCAAAAACTATATGTTAAGTACATATATGAAAAATCATAGAAACCGATATTAGCTCAAACTATTTGAAATACCTTAAAACATTTTAGCTATGCGTTTATTCTCTTACAATCATAAATTCAGTTGACATATTAGCGTTAGCCAATATTCGTTGATGTCAGAAACTTTTCACCAGTTTTTCCTTTTCGCCTGTATTGTGCGCGTTTCAAACGCGTTTTACGAGAATTGCCTAGTTTTTCTAACATTTCGGTTTTCCAAAGACATCCGACAGTAGACAAAATACAAAGATTACACACGAGAATGGAAAGCATTTGGCCATTTGTCAACAAGCCCATTCACTGCGAATTGTTGTTAAATGGATGACAAATGTTTATTATGATAGTATTTGACTTAATATAGTGTTATTAATTTTCTTCGAATGTGCCATTTGAATTAATGGCTTTAAGCCGGAAACCAGCAACATTGCCCTCAAAGTTTTTTTTTTTAAATTTTGTAGCGGAAATTAGTGAGAGAACATAGCAAAAATTTACCAACCATAAAATGAATTCGGAAAAAAACCAACATCGAATTATTGTGAAATGTTTAAGACATTTATTACAAAGTCTTTAACATGGTCATTATTTAGGACCCATGTCAATTTTGGCAGATTTTATGAGGTTTGAAGAACGTTAAGTTCTTAAATAGGACAAATCACTTCATATTTGGCTTTAGCTGCCAAGTCCACAGATCATTACCCGTCTCGCTAATATTATGAACAAAAAGCTCCAGATAGGACGATATCTATCGAGTATCGTATAATCGAGCTTAGTAGGCGGTAGACTGCAGATGAGTTGTACCACGATTTACACAGGCCACTCCACGTTATTGAAGACGTATCTAAATCCCTGGAATGGCAAATTTTGCCCATGAACATTCCACTCAGAAACAGGGTCAAACTTCTCACATATCAATGAGTGCAGTCCGATTCAAGTTTTAAGCTCAATGATAAGGGGCCTTCTTGTTAAAACCGAGTCCTAACGGCGTGCCGCAGTGCGACACCTCTTTGGTGAGAAGTTTTACATGGCATAGTACCTCACAAATGTTGCCAGCATTAGGAGGGGAAAACCATCGTTGAAAATTTTTTCTGATGGTCTCGCCAGGATTCGAACCCAGGCGTTTAGCGTCATAGGCGAACATGCTAAGCTCGGCGCTAAATCCATGCCTCAGCTATATTTTCGAACACGTGGAGTCAAAAGGGTTCTTGCAGATCTCGACGTAAATAAATCCCCTGGATGGCATATCGTCACTTTTTGCATGCAAGTGTTCTTCGATGCTCGCTCGTCTTTTACGCTATGTTTTCAACCTTGCTTACCGTGCTGTGTGTTTTCCCGGCACGTTGGAAGATTTCAAACGTGCAGCCTATCCCCAAGAAGGATGAGGCTACAGACCCTGCGAATTACCTACCAATAGCGTTATGCTCCGCGCTTTCCAAGGTTATAAAGAGCATGGTCAATTACCATCTTGTGAAATACTTCGAGTCCAATGGTCTTCTTAGCGACCGACAATATGGGTTTCACAGAAATCGATCCACGGGTGATCTGATGGCACTCCAGTCTGAACGTTGTAGTCGCTCTATTCACCAGTTCGGTGAGAGTAATGCGTTCCGAAGAAATCGATCCACAGGCGATCTGATGGCATTCCTGTCTGAACGTTGAAGTCGCTCTATTCACCAGTTCGGTGAGAGTAAGGTCGTGGCTCTGGATATCACCATGGCATTTGATAGGTCCAGGTACGGTGAACTCCTTTCAAAGCTTGTCGCTTTCGCTCGATTTATATCGAGTTTCCTCAGACATCGCACTTTAAGAGTTGTTGTAGATGATCTGTCGAATAAAGATTGGCCGCAGGAGTACCACAAGGTTCTGTTCTTTGTCCCTCTCTTTTTCTTATTTTCATTGACGGTCTACTGGGTCCGACTACGAACCCGATCTACCCATTCGCGGATGACACCAAGCTCTGTCATTCATTTTCATTCGATCATAGAACGAGTCTTCGAGAGATTAAAGATGGGAGATATAACACTCTGCCAGGATTTGCAGGCCATTTCTGGGTGGGGTTGAAAAAACAGAGTAGTTTTTTTATGCACGCAAGACGCAGTGCTGTTTATTGTACGATTCACTGACACTTTACAATCGTCAATATCTATCGACGGTGTAGATATCAGGCAGTCAGAGGCTCTTGATGGTCTGGACATGAAGATTCAATGTGATGTCCGTTGGTCAAAACATGAATTCGATGTGTCGAAGGAAGCATTCAAGTGCTTGGGTTTTCTTAAGCGGTGTAAGAAATATTTAACTCCATGTGATCTTCTTAATATCTACACTGCGTACATCAGGCCGAAGATGGAATATAACTCGCATATATGGGCCGGCGCTCCAAAATCATCCTTGGAGCTGCTTGACCCTGTCCAGAGGCAGGGAGATGGCAGGGTGTCCAACTCTATTGTTTCCCTTGAACGTCGTTGAAATGGGGGTTGTGTGGCGCTGTCCTATCGATTCTTCCACGGTGTGTGTTCTTCGGCAATCAGTCTTCTGATTCCTGACTTGAGGTTGTATCTCAGAAATACAAGATTTTCTAGAAGCGAGCACTGGTTTGAAATCGATTGGTCAGCTAATTGGACCATGCACTACCGAGAGAATTCTCTTTTCGCAAGGACAGTTCGTATGTGGAATCGACTTCGATCAGATGTCTTTCCCGCTACTAACGACATCGAGAAATTCAATGCAAATGTCAATAAACATTACTCCCTCTTTCCCCCCTCCTATCCTTAACTATTCTCTCCAACGCAATGTACTGCTTATATAGGGGACATCCCCTGCATATTGGTTGATTGAACAAAAAAAGGTAACATCCATATCTAAATATAGTCCAATCTCCACTATATTCAGGAAGACTATGTAAGGGTCTAACACAACTCCTTGTACCAAATTCATCGGATAAAAAATCCCCCCTTATTTGGCCTATGAACTTAAATCGGGAGATCGGTATAAGGATATGCCAGCTATATCCAAATATAGACCGATCTGAACCATGTAAGGCAAGAAAGTCGAAGAGCCGTATGGCTCACTGTGTCAATTTCAGAAAATCAGAAATCGGACAATAAATCCGACTTTTATCGGTACAAAGCCTTAAATCGGGAGACCGGTGTGGATCGCAGCTATATCTAAATGTAGATCGATCTTTACCATACTCGGTACGAATATGAAGGAGCCTAACATTAATAAATTCACCTTTTATGTGTCTAAAAACTTAAATCGGGAGATCGGTATATATGGCAGCTATATCCAAATCTGGACCGATCTTAGCTATATTGAAGTGGGATGTCGCGGAGCCTAATACTGTCCCAAATTTCAGCGAAATTTGACAATTAGTGCGCCTATTATAGGCCCAAATACCTAAATTGAGAGATTGGTCTATATGGCAGCTATATCCAAATCTCAACCAATCCAAATTGAATATGGACGTTGACCATACTCGGTACAGATGTGGGGGGGGTCTAACACAACTCATTGTACAAAATTTCAGCGAAATTGGTTAATAAATTTACCCTTTAAGGGCCTAAAACCTTAAATCGGATATTTCAGCAAAATCGTATAATAAATGTGGCTTTTATGGACCTAAGACCCTAAATCGGCGGATCGGTCTATATGGGGGCTATATCAAGATATAGTCCGATCTAGCCCATCTTCGAACTTAACCTGCTTATGGACAAAAAAAAAGAACCTGTGCAAAGTTTCAGCTCAATAGCTCTATTTTTAAAAACTGTAGTGTGATTTCAACGGACAGACGGACGGACATGGCTAGATCGTCTTAGATTTTTACGCCGATCAATACTTTATAAGGTCGGAATGACTAAATTAATACACCCCGGAATGACAAAATGAATATACCCCCATCCTTCGGTGGTGGGTATAGAAACGGACTCCCTTAAAGCTGGTGACACACGCAAACGAAAACACGACCAGGCGGATCTGCACCTGGAACGTCCGAACTCTTTATAGAAAAGGTGCAGTATATGCAGTGGCGGATGTATTGGAAAGACCCACGCTAACGAAAAAGAATCATGATCTGCGGTTCTGCAACTCGAATGTCCGGACTCGTTATAGATAAGGTGCAGTATACGGATGTATTGGAAAAGTGCAAGCGCCTTACAGGAAGAACGATGAACCGCGATACGTGTCGCAACCAATTTTGCCTTTTTTGTAGGTTCCTACCAAAATTGGTAGGGTTTTGTTCTTTTGGTAGGTTCGTAACTGCCCTCAATTTTTGGTTAGGTTTTACCATAAATGCCAAGTTAATTACTGAAAAAATTGCCAGAGATAACTAAAGTAAAGTGAAATAACTTCGACTTTTATGAAGTCAATATTTCTTATCGGGAGATCAGTGATATATCAAGTTTTAGTACATAAGGCTGTAAAGTGATTCCAACAAACAGACAAAGATATGTCTAGATCGTCTATGAATATAACAACGATCTACTATGGATGCAACAGGCCAAAAACTGTTACGAGGAGTCTCACTGCTTCAAATTTCAGAAAAAAGGGCGTAAGTTCTGAAATTGATTGTAACTAGTCTGAGTGTTGATTGTAACTACTATGAGTGTTTAGGGATCTCTTTCAAATTTTATAAATACTGGGCAGGGCTGTGGATTCGACCGCAGTCGAGTTTTTGAGGCTGGAGTCGAAATAGGACTATTGAGTCGGAGTTAAATACGTTAGCCCGACTACCAACCGCTCTCCCACTCCGACATAGACTCCGACCCGGGGTCGGAGTCGAGGGCTAGACTCCGCAGCCCTGATACTGGATCAAAAATTCGCCTTATTTGCGTTACTTCAAACTAAAAAACTTTAGCCCAGAGATACGATCAGATCCGATCCATATTCAGATGTTGAAGGGCCCATGCAGCTCACTGTAAATGGGTAGTAAAGCGTAAAATGGGTAATAAAGCGTATTTCTGGCATCAACCCCTTAAATCAGAAGATCGCCTTATCCAAGGTTAGGTTAGGTAAGAGTGCCAGTCCTTTACAGACTTTACTGCAGAAGTCGTCCCGCGGCTAAACAGATGAAAGGCGGATTGGGATAAATTTCGGCACAACTAATTCTGCACGACTATCTCTTCCAGACCTGAAAGGCAATTAGAAACTGCAGAGGACATAGACATAATAGTCAAGCGGATCACGAAAGGCCTGAATGACTCGCCTGTGTCAGCATGTCCTAGGGGTGGACAAAACTTGAATTTTCTTTACGCTAGCGTTGATGCTCAACTCACACATATTCCTATTCTCTTGGCTTCAGTCGTTGTTGAGACAGCAACGAATGAACACGCCATAGTGAATCCCAGAACTGTTTGGAAAAAGTAAGGGCTGCAGAAGACTCTTCAACAGGGCAAAATCAATAAAGGCACGTGACGATTGGGACATCTAAAGGGTGATTTTTTTGAGGTTAGGATTTTCATGCATTAGTATTTGACAGATCACGTGGGATTTCAGACATGGTGTCAAAGAGAAAGATGCTCAGTATGCTTTGACATTTCATCATGAATAGACTTACTAACGAGCAACGCTTGCAAATTATTGAATTTTATTACCAAAATCAGTGTTCGGTTCGAAATGTGTTCATTCACCGTAACGTTGCGTCCAACAGCATCTTTGAAAAAATACGGTCCAATGATTCCACCAGCGTACAAACCACACCAAACAGTGCATTTTTCAGGAACTACTCGTTGATACAGAAGAGCTTGTCAGTGATATTTATTCGACGGAGGTTGTTAGGGAAATAGTGTCTGAGTCGAAAATCTCTTGGCCGACGCAAACCGAGACGACTAAAACTCCCATGAAAAGATCAAGGGAAGAAAGACATCTTGAAACTTGGTGTTAGAGTGGAGAAGAAGCTCAGAAGATAGAGGTGCTTGGAAAGGTATTCTAAGTTTGGCTAGGGTGACAAATGTTCTGCCATAGTCAATAAAAAACAGAAACATGCATGTCAAGGTCAAAAGGTAGCTATCTTGCAAACTAAGTAAGAAATTTTCCCTTCAATGAATTTTAGTCAATAAAAAAGCTAAACTTGGATGAAATGTGCTCTAAAAATCTAATTTGGATGTTTACTATGCCATTAATGCCTTTGTAAATCAGGAGTTCCAAAGCCCTTACTCACTCAAAACCACTTATTTTCGCTAGTGTCAAATCAAATACAATACTTTTGTTTAAGTTCCATAAGTCTATAAGTCATTTGAAATAAAATAAACAACATAATTGAAAATGACAGATTTCAGCCACAAACTTGTTTGCTCTCTCAGCTAAGGTCAAAGCAAATGCATTATTTTCCATTCAGCCATAATATCTGCGAAATGATTCACACGTTTTTGCTTTTTTTTAACAGTTTATTTAAAACATTTTCACCGATTACATAAACTGTTGTCTTTGTTAATGTGTGAGAGGGGCTTTGTAGTAAATTTTGGGTGAGTTTGTTTGTTTGTTTATTTATCTCGCATTTCTTCACCTTTTTTTGTCATGCTTAAAAGACAACATTTCATAATCGACCCAGATTTTACATTTAAGCTTAGCTTTAACAAAAACTGGCACCTAATTTTGTGGGAGTCATTGCGCAGGGAAGAGAGATAGATCCCACTTTCAATTTGTTTGGGAAGCCAAAAGTCATAGGGAGACTCAGACCATTGGCATAGATTTATTTGTGTGCACAGATAGTAATGAATGTGAGTGACATATTTACTCAAATGCTGCAAACAATCCAAAATTAAGTAAATATTAAGAGATCGTGGTGGTATTTATAGAATACATAAAAATTTTCCTTCTAATAAATGTGGTATATAATATTCCCGTGGTCATGGGATTCGGTAAGCCGACAAACACATAGGGTACGTCACAAAGTGGTTTAGAAACGTTTTTTTACTCCATCCTAGCTAGCTAGCCGCTTGACATTTTGCATAAATACTTCTTATTGATGAAGGTCATTAGTTTAGGTCATTGGTTTAGATGTGGATATGAAAATTTGCCCATGAACATTCCACTAAAGTACAGAGGCTAACTTCTCA
The DNA here is from genome assembly GCF_963082655.1 of Stomoxys calcitrans. Classification (NCBI taxonomy): domain Eukaryota; kingdom Metazoa; phylum Arthropoda; class Insecta; order Diptera; family Muscidae; genus Stomoxys; species Stomoxys calcitrans. The sequence continues at coordinate 74,893,599 of NC_081554.1, read as the reverse complement.
CATATCACAGAGTGCAGTCCAATTCAAATCTTAAGCTCAATGGTAAGGGGCCTCCTTTTTATAGCCCAGTCCGAACGTCATGCCGCAGTGCGACACCTCTTTGGGAAGAAGTACCTCACCAATGTCGCCAGCACTACTAACACCACGGGTAGTATCAGTGTTCTATTGGGTTGTCCAAAAAGTAATTGCGGATTTTTCATATAGTCGGCGTTGACAAATTTTTTCACAGCTTGTGACTCTGCAATTGCATTCTTTCTTCTGTCAGTTATCAGCTGTTACTTTTAGCTTGCTTTAGAAAAAAAGTGTAAAAAAAGTATATTTGATTAGTTCATTCTAAGCTTTATTAAAAATGCATTTACTTTCTTTTAAAAAATCCGCAATTACTTTTTGGGCAACCCAATATATAGTGTAATCTTCGTCTGTCGATACCTTGATTCTAAACTGCCTACTTAATCCAAAGTAGCGTATGTTCATCCGGCCAATTCCATATAACAGCACGGGTAGTATCAGTGTCTTGTATAGTGTAATCTTCGTCTGTCGAGAGGTGGCCTTGTTTCCAAACTGCTTACTTAGTCTAAAGTAGCATCTGTTCACCAGTATTATTCTTCGCTTTATCTCAAAATTCTCAAAATTATCTCATTCGTTTCGGTTAGGGCGGTGATGAGGAATAGGTAAAGTTGCTGACTATCTCAAAGTTGTGGTTCCCAAATTTCTCCATTTTCTTTATCTGCTCGGTTTTACAAGGCATTTTGGGGGTTGAAACCATACATTTCGTCTTATCATCATTTACTGTCCGATGCATTTTCACTGAATTTCCTTCGATTCTCTCAAAGACTGCAGTTACTACTTGCGGTGACCGACCTTTGATGTCGATGTCGTCGGCATAGGCGAATAGCATGCGTTATCTTGTGATTTGTGTGCCACACATCTAGATCTCGTATAATCTTCTCCAGCAGGATATTAAAGAGATCACATGATAGGCTGTCTTCTTGTCTGAAAGTTGATGCATTCGCCTTATCACTGTGTCGCCTCCGGTCTTAAATAGTTCAGCGGGCAACCCGTCGGCACCTGATGCCTTGTTGTTCTTTAGTCGGTTCACATTCTATACCACCATCGGGGATTGGTTCTGCGGTATCCTCTTCGCCGCCAACGTCGGGCACCAGTAATTGGTTAAAATGTTATTTCCATATCCTCAGCATGCTATCTGTGTCAGTTATCAGATTTCCTTCTTTATCTCTGCAGAAGGATGTGCCTGCACCAAATCTATCGGTTGGATGTTTAATTGTTTGGTAGAAATTCCGAACTTTTGCACGTAGTGCAGGTTATATACCGATTTAGACCAAGTATGGTCCAACCTTATATAGCTCCCATATAAACCGATCATTCGATTTGATACCTTGAGCCCCGGGAAATCGCAATATGCTGGAATTTTGCACATAGTGGTTTATTATGACTTACAACATCCTTACCATGGCTGCCCACTTCGGTTTATAACCTAATATAGCTCCCATATAAACCCATCTTCCGATTAGTTTTCGGCGACACCTAGAAGCTTGAATTTTTTTCCTGATTTGGCAGAAATTTAGTACGTAAAGAACACATATGCCCTTCAACCAAGTTCATTATTGGAAATTTTCAGCAGAATTCATGGTGGTGGGTTTCCAAGATTCGGCGAGGCCGAACTTAACACGTTTTTACTTGTTTTGGGTACTCTGGTTTCAAGCATATTGAAATGGTATAAAAATTGTAGAAATCGTTGATGATTTGGCTAAATGGGATTTTAGGCCAGTAAAATTCAATCCTGATCCATCGTTGGTCACATAGTTTCCGTCCGTCTGTCGCAATCTAATAGTGCATGAATCCATCCTTTTGAAATGTTAACTACGTACCATATTTCTTTTGGAAGTAGGTCAAAGACGAAAAACTGTATCAGTGTGCAACTTAACACTCGATAACTTTATTGCAGTAAACAGTTTCAGCTCTATATGGAAGACAGTTCAGGGGTCATAGGCCTTCAGGGGCCTATATTTATATTTAATCTGATATATACCATCTACGAACTTCAACTTTATAAAATATGACCTCTATTCTCACCGATCTCCAGATGTTCTATATAGACCGATGATTATTTGTCTCAGGTTTCAGTTCAATATCTCTTTATTAAAGACTGTGAGTACTGCAGACAGCCCAAAGACATCAATCATCTCAACATTTGATGACGATTATGAATAGGGTACCCAATTACAGGAACCCCAGAACCAATTGGAACCACTAAGCTGAAAAACATTGTAAAAAAAATTAATTGTTTAAGCGAATCGATAGAGGAAGAAAACATGTCCACCAGGTTTCGCAAGGTGCACTCTAAGGAGCCTTTAACCCTTAGAAGCTTTCTGAGATATGACAGAACCTAGACGGAATATAGCTCTAAGATTCTCGAGCTACTGGCTGCTACCCACTTCCCTGAGTCGTCAGACATTGCATCTCGGATGCAAGCTCCGTTTGCAATGGGACAAAAAAATTAGCAAATTTTGTAGAAAACAATTAAATTTTTAAAATTCTGGGAGGGCCTAAGACTTTTCTGGCGGATGCTTAGCCCATCCCCCAGATGCCTTTCTATGCTTATGGCTGGGATAGGTTGGAATTCTTTCCGAAAACGGAGAAACCGAGCCACTCCTCGCCCAAGGACTATAGGCCAACTAGTCTTTCGTCTTGAAAACTCTAGAGAGAGTACTTGAGAAGTATATAGGAACCTTCTCGACACTTAATTAGAATGTAGCATGTTTACACTAACGGTCGTTGTAAGTGCTCTGAAGATGATGTTGTTGGTTACATGAAAAGGAACTATGCCCTTAAAAAAAGGTTATTTGTGTACATGTAAGCAGAATCCATAGTGGTGGGTTCCGAAAATTAGGACCAGACTATAACAGATGTCTGTGAAGATAAAGTTAACTTTAACTAGTAGAGACACAAACCAATTTAATTTTCAGCGTAATGTTAACACGTTAACAGAGCTCTGTTAAAAAGTTAACAGCAAATATTTAATAATAACAAGTAAAAGCGTGCTAAGTTCGGCCAGGCCGAATCTCCACCATGGATCGCATTTGCCGAGTTCTTCTCCCGGACCTGTATAAAATGTCAGCCAATTCGAATAAGAATTGCGCCCTTTGGGGGCTCAAGAAGTAAAATAGAGAGATCGATTTATATGGGAGCTGTTTCGGGCTATAGACCGATTCAGACCATAATACACACAAAATTTCAGGCAAATCGGATAATAATTGCGACCTCTAGAGGCTCAAGAAATCTAGATCCCAGATCGGTTTATATGGCAGCTATATCAGGTTATGAACCGATTTGAACCATACTTGGCACAGTTGTTGGATATCATAACAAAATACTTCGTGCAAAAACTCATTCAAATCGGATAAGAATTGCGCCTTCTAGAGGCTCAAGAAGTCAAGACCCAAGATCGGTTTATATGACAGCTATATTAGGTTATGGACCGATTTGAATCATACTTGGCACAGTTGCTGAATATCATAACAAAACACATCGGGCAAAATTTCATTCAAATCGGATAAGAATTGCGCTCTCTACACTACACTAAAAAAAAGTATTTGTGCAAAATTTCAAGCGGCTAGCTTTACTCCTTCGAAAGTTAGAGTGCTTTCGAAAGACAGACGGACGAACGGCCGGACAGACCGACGGACGAACGGACATGGCTAGATCGACATAAAATGTCACGACGATCAAGAATATATGGCGTCTCAGACGAATATTTCGAGTAGTTACAAACAGAATGACGAAATTAGTATACCACGGTTTATATGGCAGATATATCAGGTTATGTACCGATTTGCGTGATACTTAGCACAATTATTGGAAGTAATAACATTGGAAGTAATAACCTCATGCAAAATTTCAGCCAAATCGGATGAGAATTGCGCGCTCTATTGCCTCAAGAAGTCAAGACCCAAGATCGGTTTATATGACAGCTATACCAGATTATGAACCGATTTGAATCATACTTAACACAGTTGTTGGAAGTGTTACCAAAACACTACGTGCACAAGAAGAATTGCTCCTTGTATGGGCTCAAGAGGCAAAATCGGGAGATAGGTTTATATGGGAGCTGTATCAAGCTATTGATCGACACGTATGTTGAGGGTCATGAGAGAAGCCGTTGTGCAAAATTTCTGCCAAATCGGACGAGAGTTGCGCCCTCCGGAGGTTCAAGAAGTCAAGACCCAAAATCGGTTTATATGGCAGCTATATCAAAACATGGACCGATTTGAACCATACTAAGCCCAGTTGTTGGAAGTTATACCAAAACACTACTTCCAAATCGTACGAGAATTGAGCCCCTTAGAGACTCAAGAAGTCAAGACCCAAGTTCGGTTTATATGGCAGCTATATCAAAACATGGACCGATTTGGCCCATTTACAATCCCAACCGACCTACACTAATAAAATGCCTTTGTGCAAAATTTCAAGTGCCTAGCCTTACTCCTTCGGAAGTTAGCGTGCTTTCGACAGACAGACGGACGGACAGACATGGCTAGATCGACATAAAATGTCACGACGATCAAGAATATAATCGGTTGCCCAAAAAGTAATTGCGGATTTTTTAAAAGAAAGTAAATGCATTTTTCATAAAGCTTAGAATGAACTTAATTCAAATATATAATTGCCATTTTGTTCGATAACCTTTTGCCATCTTCCTGGCAAATTTAGTATTCCACGCTCATAGAACTTCTGGCCTTTATCTGCAAAAAACTGAACCAAGTGCGATTTTATAGCCTCATCATTGCCGAAAGTTTTACCATTTAAGGAGTTCTGCAAAGATCGAAAGAAATGCATCAAAAGTTCCCAGCCAAGCTCACTCAGTTTTTGGCGAGTGACCAAAGATGTGTGCGGTCTAGAGTTGTCCTGGTGGAATATGACACCTTTACGATTGACCAATTCTGGTCGCTTCTCCTTGATGGCTGTATTCAATTTGTCCAATTGTTGATAGTTAACAGCCGAATTAATCGTTTGGTTCCTTGGAAGCAGCTCAAAATATACCACACCCTTCCAATCCCACCAAACAGACAGCATAACCTTCTTTTGGTGGATATCAGCCTTTGAAGTGGTTTGAGCTGGTTCACCATGCTTGGACCATGGTCGTTTTCGACTAACGTTGTTGTAAACAATCCATTTTTCATCTCCAGTTATGATTCGTTTTAAAAACGGATCGAATTCATTGCGTTTAAGATGCATATCACAAGCGTTGATTCGGTTTGTTAAATGAATTTCTTTCAATACATGTGGTACCCAAATATCAAGCTTTTTCACCAGTCCAAGACTTTTTATGTGATAATGAACGGTTGATTTTGATGTATTTAACTTCTCTCCTATCTCACGCTCAGTTACATGACGATCCAATTCGATTAATGCTTTGATTTGGTCATCATCAACTTCATTTGGCCGACCTCAACGTGGCTCATCTTTAAGTGAAAAATCTCCAGAACGGAATTTGCGAAACCAATTTTGACACTGTCTTCCTTTTAAGGCTTTATCACCATACACATGTCTTAACTTTTAAGCAACCTGCTCCGCCTTTTTTCCTTTACGGAAATAATAAAGTAAAATATGACGAAAATGCTCCTTTGTGGGCTCCATATTAAAATTGACGCCAAACAAACAAATGTAAACAAAATTTCGCGCACTTTTTTTCTAAAGCAAGCTAAAAGTAACAGCTGATAACTGACAGAAGAAAGAATGCAAATACCGAGTCACAAGCCGTTGAAAAAATTTGTCAACGCCGACTATATGAAAAATCCGCAATTACTTTTTGGGCAACCCAATATATACTTTATGGGATCTCAGATGCATAGGGGCTCTCAGACGAGGTGTTACAAACAGAATGTCGAAATTAGTATATCCCCATCCTATGGTGGAAAAATTAGGAAACATTTTTTCAGTGTTGGTAAGTTTGATCGAAATCGGCCTATAATCTTAGACAGTCCATATATAAACCGATTTTTCGATTAGAAACTTTAATTTTGCATGATTTGGCAGAAATTGTGTATGTAAAGTGCAACTATGCCCTTTAAATAAGGTTACTTGTGTACATGTTTAGCAGAGTCCATGGTGGTGGATTTGGAAGATTCGGACCGGACTATTACAGTCTATAATAACTACAGACTGACGGACAGACATGGCTGCTTGGTCTTAATGATCTTAGGACAATTAAGAAAAGTATATTTGCAGTAAAAAAATTATATTACTGACTTTTATGTAAACCCTTAATTTATGAATGCAGGTTGTTGAACAAACTGTGTCATGGTGAATTTCAATTTAAGGTTTGTTTCTTAAGTCTTTTGTTTTATAATTTTAATTTCAATACATACCGAAATTTCTAACCATACCATATGTATCCAAATGGTTTTATGCAATTGAAAGTGTTTTTTCTTTCTAAAACTCACAGGCAAAACAAAACCACAAATATTGTGTAAATTTTTTATTCATGCCAAAATTAAAAACAAAAGACAAAATATAAAGCCAACGCCATCACCAAACTTGGGTTTCTTAGACTTTCACGTTAATCAAACAAATGTGATTTGCATGCATACTCGTGTAGTCTTCTTGAACTTGAGTGCATAATGGGTGGTAGATTCATTGATCATTGAATTCACTTAAGTGTCGGTTTTTTTTTTTTTGTATACACAGTCAAGTGGCCAAATAAGAGACAGAAAGTTTATGGGATAGTCTTGAGCCAACTAATCACAGTCATTTACCACCAAAGGTGATGTGAGGTCGATGGGTATACATAAGCAGTGATTGCCAGGGAAAATTTTTTAGCGAAGATTTTAAACATTTAAAGAAGGAAATGGTTGTTTGAGGAAAATATCACAATTATTCAAATTTTCAAAAACAAATTTCTCAAAATTTAAGAAAATCCATAGTTATCAATACGAATCACTATTTCAATTACCCTCATAAATCATTTCACTATCAGGTGAAATGCAAATTCAATCAGCTGCAATTTTTTCCGTTTATGGGCCAATAACACGAAACGAACTCCTATTCGAACTCTATTAACAGCATAGCGACGAAAAAGAAAGTAAAAACTATTCTTTTTTTTTACTTTTTGCCTTCCGCTCTTTTTTTGTTGAACACTCTATACACCTAGACAAAGAGGAAAAGTGCACAAAAAGAAAACGAATTCAATCAACGTTGACATCGTTGGTCAGCCATAAAGAAAGAAAAATAGAGCCTACATAAATATTAACAAACATATGGTTACGAGGATGCTATGAAAATTGTGGTTATGGTAAAGCACATTGAAATATTCATTGAAATATTTATTCGATAGTACGAAGTACAACAAGTAAAAAGACATTAAGTTCGGGCGGGCCGAACTTTGCATACCCAACCCCTCGGATATAAGTAAGCAACATTTCGTTAAAATCCGGTAAAAAATTAACGATTCTTAGCCTAAAGCAGGACAATTCAGGAAACTGATGTGGAAGTGTCACATATAGAAGCGTACCTAGAAAGCTCACAGATGTTGGGCCGTAAGCTCAAAGTGGGGCCTGATTACTAGGATAGTCCACTCGCTCTACAGGAGCGTGATTAGACCGATACTTTCTTACGCCTCAATAGTTTGGTGGACTACGATGAAGCAAAAGTGCAACATAAGCACAATACAACAGGTTCAGAGAACATGTTGCTTTGACATAGGCGGAGCGATGAAGACCACCACCACTAGGGCACTGAAGACTATTCTAGACATCCGACTTATAGACATACAGATTAAGTGTAAGGCAGCCACTGCGGCTATGAAACTTAAGGCGATGGGAGAATGGATAGAGAATAGGAACAGGTCACTCCATCGCGATATGATCGAGGCGACGATAGGAAACCTGGAAGTAATAGAAGAGGTTTTCGTTCGGATACCTGAGACGACACTTGAGAACGAGTGCGAGGCACTGCTCCAAAACTGTGCTTGGATTGACGGAACTCTGGTATTACCATTTGCAAGATCATGTTACACAGTTGGATCAAAGCTAGAGGATAGACTTGGCCTGGGGGTCTAGATCCAGGGACAGAGATCTGTTTTCGACTATCTGACCTTTTTTTCTGTCAGCCAACAAGCAGATGATGTCCCCTATGAATGCAGTATATTGTGTTGGCGAGAGGAAATTAGGTATTGGAGGGGGGGGAAAGGATGTAGTGCTTATTGACATTTGTCTTAAATCTTTGGATGTCAAAGTGGGTGGGAAAAACAAACATTAGCCGGAAGTCGATTCCACATACGAACGGTTAGGGCGAAACAAGAATTCTCTCTATAATGCATCGTGCGGTCCGCTGGCCAATCAATTACAAACAGATGTGAGTTCCTGGAATGTCTAGTATCCCTGGCATACATCCTTACATCAGGTATAAGAAGACGAATATCAGACGAACACACACCATGAAAGTAACTATAGAATAGCGCCAAACAACACACATTGCGACGATGATGAAGGGAGGCAATAGAGTTGGATACCCCACTGTCCTCAATCAACGCCATCGCTCTTAACACGGTTCTGTAGGCGAAGATTCGGGCGATCACAGAATGCATGAGGTGGTGCGGTGTAAAGTCGATGACGTCGAGTTTACGGACAGTAAACTAGCCATCAGGGCAATAACAAGAAGGACGGTAAGGCACGAACCATCTTGGAGTGTTTGGGTATTGGGCCATAGCGGAGTATGGGGGAATGAAAGAGCAGACCATTTGGCAGTGAAGGCCAGAGAACTGCCGTCAATAAACTAGGTTAACCCGAAGCCTTTCGAGTCGACGCAGTCCGAGGTAAGGGAGTGGGCGATGAACGCGCATGTTATACTGTGAAATAGCGAAACGGTAGGTAGGACGACGAAAATACTATGGGATGATCCAGATCGGGAGAAGACGAGTCTATTACTGAAAGGAAGTAAGAAGGTCACATGGGACTACGAGCTCACTTATGTAAAATCTGTGCGGCAAGTCATGGCATGTGTAGAGCATGCGGTGAAGATGATGAGACGTTGGAGCATTTCCTTTGTCACTGCCAACAGAAACCGGTACTTAGGTGGAGACACAGTACCAGACATGAACCAACTTAGGGGAGTGTTATGGAAAACAATTAAGGATTTTGTAGGTAGCACGAAATCCTATCGTAGATTTTTTTTTCGAGATTACTTTTTAGTATTAAGAGCGCACAACAAGCCGATTACTGGCATAGGTGTATGTCCATAGTGGCATAGGGCGGAATAATATCCGCACCCGATTTTAAACCTAACCTAACCCAACCTAGCCTAAAGCATTTCAATTCAATACCCAAAATTTCACCAAAATCAGGTAATAAACAAGTCCGACAAGACCGTTAAACGGGTGATCGATATATATATATATATATATCAGCTATATGAAAATATGATCCGATCTGCATCACATTCGTGGAGGATATGTAGGCGTTTCGATAAAACCGATTTGGACCATATTCAGCACAGATATCATAGATCTAAGTACAAATCATTGGGCTTAACTTCAGCGAAATCGGGTAATAAATGTAGCTTTTTTTGGGCATCAGACCATAAGTCCGGAGATCGGTTGATATGGGAGCTATATTTTGATATAATCCGATATAGCCCATCTTCGAACTTAATCTGCTAATGGACAAAACAAGACTCTGTGCAAAGTTTCAGATTAATATTTTGAATTATAAAGATTGTAGCGTAATTTCAACAGACAGACGGGCGAACATAGCAAGTCATCCATTGGATCCGGCTGAGTATTGAAACCTCAAACTATTTCCAATGGTTCTCTTGCACGTGAATTCTATCTTTGGCGAAATTGCATCTATACCATATTCGGTAGCTTACCTCGGTTTCTTATGTTGGGCTTCATGGGGTGTCCCTCTGCTTACCCATCTTTGGGGAGCTACAGAAATCCTGCCGTAATGAACTCTTTAGTGAATAGGTTAGGTTAGGTAAAAGTGGCAGTCCTTTATAGACTCACTTAAACAAATTTAAGTCCATTGTGATACCACAGTAGCGACAGACCAAGGCATCTGGTGGGAATCGAACCTACGACCTCCACTCTGGCAATTCAAGCACACTATCAACTCGGCTACAGGGCACCTTTATTTTGTTTTTTTTTTGGTAAGTAAGTTATAACTAAATTTTCTTACGGTTGTATTGATGCCTAGAAACTCCAGCTCCATCATGATTGAAGTCAGTTTTTGACAATGGCTCTCTTGCAGGTGTATAGGGCGAGAGTTGCTTTTCTTGCCCATTCAAAAATATTAGATTTGAAGTTAAATTTCCTATCCAGCAGTAAATGAAACATTTTCTCCTCCCAAGAAGACAAATGCCACTGGGGACAACTTGTATCTGCTGCGTAAAAGAACAACTTTCGTCGTAGACAGATTTACGGCTAGACCACTTTCGGTAGCTCGCTTCGCTTTAGTACGTTAAGCTTCCTGAAGTATATCTCTAAGAGAGCTGAGAATCCTTGCTCTAACCTCCAACTCTAACCTCATAGCCACGTCATCAGCATAAACCACATCCTTTTTCTTTCAGAGATTATAATATAGTGTTTATGGCTATATTCCAAAGTAAATGCCTATATTCCTAACTAGAGAGCACACCTCTTGGAAGTTTTCCTCTGCTGACCCTTCTTTTTAGATCGAAAAATCCCAAGCCTGCCGTAATGTAGCTCATAGTTAGTAAGTTATTAGCATTGATGCTTGGGTGACTTTGGGATGTTGGAAACCAAGCAACGGTTCTGATTGGTTTTAACTTGGCAAAATCCAGGCCTATTTTGATATTCCTTCATCTCAAATGTGAACACAAATCTCCCCACGATGTCATCTAGTCACCTAGCTTCCTTTAACATCCTACAATACCTTAGGTTTAACCATCTCAAAGAGAGTTATCTGTATCCGTTCTCAAATGGCATATTTTTTACTAGTTTTTTTTTCGATTTTCTCCCACTGTGTGACGGAAGACAAACACAAACAGACCAAGGATATGTTTCGATGTTCCGCCCATAAATTTAAAATCATTCTGGTCGAAAAAAAATCATAATGCGAAAATAGGAAAGGAAAATATCTCTGCCCCAACAGTCGGAAAATTTAACCTACACGAAGAAAATTTAGACAGTGGATTGAGGCTAATAGAGTTCGCAACGGCAAAGACCATGGTATTAAGCAGCACTAGATTACTACTTTGAAGGATTCACACGCCCATATGGCTGTCACTCGAGCAAACCACGAAAAACCAAATAGATCATGTTGTGATAGGTGGAAGCCACTCAACCAGCGAGTTAGATGTACGATCGATCCGAGGGGCGAAACGAACGTGACGAGAAACATACGATCTGACACTGCACGGAATCTGAACATCGGAAAGCTTCAAACACAACAGGTGGCAATGCCGTACTCCACGCGGCTAACCCAATTGTTTGAAGAAAGCACTTCCTGTTCCCACAGTATAGCAGAGCAATGACACTCCATGAAATGAGCCACAACATCTGTACTTGGGTACCAAAAGCCTCCCACAAGGAACCCAGCAACGCTCCAGACGCAGGAGAGGTATCGGAAGAGAGGAGAAACGTCTCTTCCGCAGGAAATGGAAGGACGTGAGTTTGAGGGAATAGAGATGTACAGGAGCCAGAATGAAGTCCGAAAATTCTACCAAAGAAATTAACATCAAACGGTTGTTTGGTACAGGCACATCCTCCTGCAGAGACAAAGAAGGAAATTTGAAAACTGATACAAATAGTGGTCTGAGGATATAGAAGTAACACTTTTCCCAGCTGCTGGTATCCGATGATGGTAACCATGAATATGCCACAGAACCAATCCCTGATGATGGGATAGAATGTGTACTACCTAGTCAGAACGAGGTCCACATAGCAGTAACCTGGCTGAAAAACAATGATGCAGCAGGAGCCGATGGGTTGCTGGATGAACTGTTTAAGATCGGTGGCAACACGCTAATAAGGCGTATGCATTAGCGCGTTTGCGCAATGTGGCTAGAAGAACGCATTGGGACCTCAGCATATTGTGTCCTGTCCACGAGAAAGGAGACAAGACGGAATGTACCAGCCACAGAGGAATAGGTCTCCTTCCTGCTGGAGAAGATCATATGAGATGCAGGTGTGCAAGAGAAGCTATGCTCCTCGCCTATGCTGACGACATAGTTATTATGGGTCGGTCACCGGTAGAAGCATTTGCAGCCTCTGCAAGTATCGAAAGAGAAGCAACGAAAGTGGGTGTGGCAGTAAATGTAGATAAGAGAAAGTGGATGAAGTCAACTCCCACAAGGCCCTGTAGACCTGAGCAGATAAAGAAAATGAAGAAATTTGGGAACTACAACTTTTGAAATAGTCAGCAACTTTATAGTCTCTCTATAGTCTCTTCTTCTTCGAAGTCCTCCCAGCTTCTGCAAAAGTCGTAGCTGGCAACCTTCAGTCTGTCAGCATATTTTCTAACTAGACAGTGACCTGTCATGACGGACACAATGACTGAGACGTTTGTTCTAGCCAATGACAGCGGTAGACCTCTTCAAGTCTAGATTAGGCCACATAGTTTTGGAATGCTTACAGCCCCCTTTTTGTGACCTTCTATCATTTGTTGTCCTTCGGGCCTGGTCCTGAAAACTTAGTTTACATGTCGCTAGAGGCATACCAGTATCCCTGGAATCGCAAGCTCTCCAGGGAGAACGTATGCCTGGCTGTCTTAGCCATTCCATCACTTCCTTAAGTGCAAGGATCTCCGCTTGATACACACTGCAGTGGTCGGGTAACCTTTTCGATATCACCTGTTCTTGATCTTTAGAGTGCAACCCAAAGCCTACCTGATCATTTAGTTTGGAACCATCCATATAGAAGTCTATGTAACTTCTGTTACCAGGGATATCGTAGTTCCAATCGGTTCTATCAGAAATAATAGTGCAGTGCTTTTTATCAAAAAGCTGCTCAGGCAATTTGTAATCCACACTGCCTGGAACATCGGATATTGTAGCAATGATAACACAGTGTCCGTAGCCGCCACATGGCCAATGAGAAAGCTCCCTTAACCTCACGGCAGTGGTCGCTGCAATTTGTCTAGCCACAATATTCAGAGGCATAAGATGTAGCATTAAATTCAGTGTAACAAATGGTGTAGTCCGCAGAGCGCAGTTCACCAGACAACTGCAGTACATACCCAATGCATGACACGCAGTCTAAACCCCAACTTTTGCCAATGGCTCTCTTTCAGGTGTAACGGACAAGGGTTGCCTTTCTTGTCCTTTCCAAAATATCGGATTTGAAGTTCAATTTCCTGTCCAGCAAATACCTGGTTATTTTGCGTTTTCTGTATATGGAACATTCTTTCCTCCCAAGGAGACAGGTTCCACTGTCTCCTGCTCAAAAGAACTACTTCTGTCTTGCACGGATTTATACCTAGACCACCTTCGGTAGCCCACACTTCGCTGTGGCACGTAGAGCTTCCTGAAGTATTTCTCTTAGTATGCTGGGAAACTTTCCCCTAACCGCAATTGCCACGTCATTAGCATATGCGACCAATTTTGCACCTTTTTCTTCCAGAGATAATAATTTACTGTTAATTCCAAAGTAGAGAAGACAGTAAACCTCCTTGAGGTGTTTCTCTGCTGACCCATCTTTTTAGATCCACAGATCCCAAGCTTGTCGTAATAAACTTTCATACGGTAGAGTTGATGCCTAGAAACTCCAACTCCTTCATGATTGACGACGGTTTTTCATTATTAAAAGCACCTTCAATGTCAAGAAATGTTACCATTTTATATTCCTTGACAGCGAGAGAACCCTCTATGTAGCCGACTAGGTCGTGAAGGGCTGTTTCAGTGGATTGCCTTGCCTACATGCTGCTGCCGTGACAGGCGATCTTCAGGGATCTTTGCCCTAAAATATGCTTCTATCAACCTCTCAAGAGTCTTTAGCAAAAAGTATGACAGACTAATAGGACGAAAATCTTTCGTTTTCTTTTGAAAACGACCTTTGTGTCCCTCCATCCCACAGGTATATATGACATTCTGATACAAGCAGTGTATATCTCCCTAAGCCAAAGAACCAGTCTATCAGACTCAGCTTGTAATTCAACCGGTGATACATCATCAGTGCCTGGCGATTTAAAGGAGTCGAAACTTCTTATCGCCCCAAGGGGTTTCCGCTCAGACACAATCTCCCTAATAGCCTCCGGTGAATGCATGGTTTCTGGATAAGAACCACCTCAAATCCCCCTGCCATCAGAAGGACGTTTAGTGCCGCCAAAGCGGCCTTACAATGGTGGATATTTGTCTGTAGAAAACGGACCATAGGCAGGATTCAGAAGTTCCACCACTATTATGTTAGCCTCGTCTTCTCGTCTCCGTACGCATCCAAGAGCAGATGAGAAAGCTGTGGAACCACTCTTCCTCAGAACACAGGCCTAGGCATATTATATGCATGCGAAGAAAGAATAGGTTCGGCCTTGTCCTTAAGACTGGAACCAGGCGTTTGTCGGCTAGTGGAGCCTGGAGCAGACGCCCCACCAGTCGAGGTGCTACGGCCCGATACCACCACCGCAGCTGTTGGGTCTTTGGAATCCATTCTAAGCCTACTTCCGGGCTCTAGATCTGCCGCTCCACTGGAAACAGACGCAGATCATCAACCGCCTAATGGATACCTCAATCGTAGCTATCCTCGAGTGACTTAAATTTTTCTTCCAAAAATAATGAACTATTGTGAGTTACAGGAAAATTCTTGCGAAGTGAAATAACAAAACGTCCGCTCCAATCAACGGTTCAAACATTGGCTATAAAATAGGCAGGAAACATAGGCTATAAAATCAAAAGTAGACCGATCGGAATAATATGGGTATCAAATGAAAAGTATTAGAGAGTACAATACGAATATTGTATTAAAATTTGGGTCTTAGTACCCAGCGCCCCAAACCCCTAAACTCGCCAAACAGACATATTAGACGTTCATGTCAATATGGGGCTCAAAAGAAAACTATTCGGCAGTAGATTACGAATATAGAAAAAAAAATGAAGTCCATGTAATGAGTGGTGTCCCAAACCCCAAAAATCCCCCAAATGGGCATATTAGCTGACCATGGCTATATGGGACTCGAATGAAAGCAATTTGATATTAGATTAGGAAAATTACATTGACATTTGTGTTAAGGGTATTGAAGTTGCGCCTTAACTCCTTAAAAACCCTCATCAAGGTTATTTGACCCATCATGACAATGTGGGACTCTAATGAAAGATATTCGAGAGTAGAAAAGGAATCCAGTTGTGGATAAGCCCCAAAGCACTCATTTCCCGAACATACCAATATGGGGCTCAAATAAAAGGTTTTTGTAAGTTATGAACGAATTTGATACCTATTTTTAGGAAAAAGTGGCGGAGTGCCAGCCCCAGCCCCAAAATGCCTTCCAACCCATCCATATATATCGACCATGGCAATTTTGGGCATAAATGAGAGGTACTTGGGAGTAGACGGAGGCCACCGTAGCGCAGAGTTTAGCATGTCCGCCTATGACGCTGAACGCCTGGTTTCGAATCCTGTCGAGACCATCAGAAAAAATTTTCAGCGGTGTTTTTCCCCTCCTAATGCTGGCAACATTTGTGAGGTACTATGTCATGTAAAACTTCTCTCCAAAGAGGTGTTGCACTGTTGCACGCCGTTCGGACTCGGCTATAAAAAGGAGGCCCCTTATCATTGAGCTTAAACTTGAATCGGACAGCACTCATTGATATGTGAGAAGTTTGCCCCTGTTCCTTAGTGGAATGTTCATGGGCAAAATTTGCATTTTACTTGGGAGTAGACACGAATTTGACATCCATGTTTGGGCGAAATGTCTGAGCTACCATCCCACTCCAAAAAGCACTCCTAATGCTGGCAACATTTGTGAGGTGCTATGCCATGTAAAACTTCTCTCCAAAGGGGTGTCGCACTGTGGCACGCCGTTCGGACTCGGCTATAAAAAGGAGGCCCCTTATCATTGAGCTTAAACTTGTATCGGACTGCACTCATTGATATGTGAGAAGTTTGCCCCTGTTCCTTAGTGGCAAAATTTGCATTTTACTTGGGAGTAGACACGAATTTGACATTCATATTTGGGCGAAATGTCTGAGCTACCATCCCACCCCAAAAAGCACTCCCCGTCATATGGATATACAGACCAATCACGACAATATAGGACTGAAATAAAACAGGACTTATTTACCAACCATGGTAATATGGGGCTCATATAAAAAGTTTTTGAGAGTATAGCACCAAGCTCATATTAACTTTAAGGATCAAGTGTCTGGATGGCCACCTCACTCCCAAAATACACCCTAAACCGTACATATTTACCCATTACAATTCAGGAGTCCGAAGAAAGGTATAGGGAAGTAGAGCAAAAATTTGTCTATAAACAACTTCTCACATAACAATGAATCCTGTCCGATTCAAGCCTAAGCTCAATGATAAAGGACCTCGTTTTTACAAGACTTCTATGCATAGAACCTCACAAATGTCGCCAACATTAAGAGGGGCTATCACTACCCTCTTAAAATTTTTTCAATGTTCTCGCCAGGATTTGATCTCACTTCTGCCCTTCAATGACACGAATTCGATATCCACATTCGGGGCGAAATGTCCCTTGTATATCAACCATTGCAATATAGGGCAATATATAAAAGGTATAAAAGCGTTTGGAGGCCACCGTAGCGCAGAGTTTAGCATGGCCGCATATGACGCTGAACCCCTGGGTTCGAATCCTGGCGAGACCATCAGAACAAATTTTCAGCGGTGGTTTTCCCCTCCTAATGCTGGCAACATTTGTGAGGTACTATGCCATGTAAAACTTCTCTCCAAAGAGGTGTCGCACTGCGGCACGCCGTTTGGACTCGGCTATAAAAAGGAGCACTCATTGATATGTGAGAAGTTTGGCCCTGTTCCTTAGTTGAATGTTCATGGGCAAAATTTGCAATTTGCATAAGAGCGTTAAAGAAGGCGCTGCAGAGCGGGCCCGGTTCGTCTAGTTTATAATATTGGGTTGCCCAAAAAGTAATTGCGGATTTTTTAAAAGAAAGTAAATGCATTTTTAATAAAACTTAGAATGAACTTTAATCAAATATACTTTTTTTACGCTTTTTTTCTAAAGCAAGCTTAAAGTAACAGCTGATAACTGACAGAAGAAAGAATGCAATTACAGAGTCACAAGCTGTGAAAAAATTTGTCAACGCCGACTATATGAAAAATCCGCAATTACTTTTTGGGCAACCAATAAAAACATACAACTTAGAATGGAGAGCCTTAAAATGTGTCCTTCGACACGCTTTTAAGCCCAAGCAGACTTATTCCATGTGTAATGATATAAAGTTGCCAAACAATTACAAAAAGACCTATGGATTAAATTTACCCCTAATTAGCTTGCATTCCTCATACAATCAGACTGATCGATTCAAGAAAATCCCAAATGCTGACAAAGTAAAAGTTGCATAAATTTACTTGAGTTTTTTTTTTTTTGTTTTTTCTTTTCTTTTGACGTCTTTGAAGCAAATTTTTCATAAAAACCAATTGCCATTCTTTCACTTTTCCCGTCATCCATGGCCTGCCAATGGTGGACGATGGTGGTTATGCATGGCTGATTCAATGACCACACATTTAAATGCACAGAGCCAATGTGAATGCAATCAACCGTAAACCATAACCCTTTTCATTTCGTTGGCAAGAGGAGAATGAAGGTAAATGGACATGGCCAGTACAAAGCAAACTTTCCATTTCAACAAAATTTGGTTAAAATAAAATCACCAAAATAAGAGTGCATTTATGGAAAATAAGACCTTAATGCCAAGCCATTTTTTTTTTTTTGTAAATTTAATTGCACAATTTTTGATTAATTTTAGACAATCAAACCACCAGCACTCCATAAATAAATTCAAATCACCAGCAATCAAAACGAATTTGGCCCGTCTTTCCAATACAAAAACAAAATCCCCACACAATCACCAAATAACGTTTTTATGGAGGGGGCCTAACTGCCAAATGCCTACTGCAGTTATTACAAAATTTCATATTAGAGCGAAATGCTTACACCATGAATTGTGCATTTGGTAAAAACCGGTCGCTTGCAATGCCTTCATTGATTGTCTACGAGTATATGGCTGTCTGCATATCTGTGGAGAATGTGTGTCCGCTGGCCAATATTACCCAATCCATATCTAGCCGGTCTCCATTACTTATAAACCGAATGTTGAAATCGTAAATACTATCTTGTTTTTCGTTTTGATTGCAATTTAATGGGATTATAAATTCATTCAATACCCACCTCAAGTAAGAGATTTATATGGATTTTCCCAGAAATGTTGTTCCATGGAGATAACAGCTTGGTGCATGATCATTCAATTGTTCTCTTTAAAGAAAATCAATGTGGTTAAAGTTGACATTTTATTGACATTGGCTGTTATACATTTAATCATTTTCAGTGTTAAACTAGACTTTATAATACCCTACACCTACACCTACATGAAGGCCACCGTAGCGCAGAGGTTACCATGCCCGCCTATGACGCTGAACGCCTGGATTCGAATCCTGGCGAGACCATCAGAACAAATTTTTAGCGGTGGTTTTCCCCTTCTAATGCTGGCAACATTTGCGAGGTACTCTGCCATGTAAAACTTCTCTTCAAGGAGGTGTCGCACTGCGGCACGCCGTTCGGACTCGGCTATAAAAAGGAGGCCCCTTATCATTGAGCTTAAACTTGAATCGGACTGCACTCATTGATATGTGAGAAATTTGCCTCAGTTCCTTAGTGGAATGTTCATGGTAAAAATTTGCATTTTTATACCCTCCACCATAGGATGGGGGTATACTAATTTCGTCATTCTGTTTGTAACACCTCAAAATATGCGTCTAAGACCCCATAAAGTATATATATATTCTTGATCGTCGCGACATTTTATATCGAACTAGCCATGTCCGTCCGTCTGTCTGTCGAAAGCATGCTAACTTTTGAAGGAGTAGAGCTAGCCGCTTGAAATTTTCCACAAATTCTTCTTATTGGTGTAGGTCGGTTGGGATTGTAAATGGGCCAAATCGGTCCATGTTTTGATATAGCTGCCATATAAACCGATCTTGGGTCTTGACTTCTTGAGCCTCTATTGGGCGCAATTCTCATCCAATTCTACTGAAATTTTGCACATAGTGTTTTGATATCTCTTCCAACAACTGTGCTAAGTACGGTTCAAATCGTTATATAACCTGATATAGCTGTCATATAAACCGATCTTGGGTCTTGACTTCTTGAGCTTTTAGAAGGCGGAATTCTTATCCGGTTTGACTGAAGTTTTGTATATAGTGTTTTGATATCACTTCCAATAATTGTGCAAAGTATGGTCTAAA
Organism: Stomoxys calcitrans; assembly: GCF_963082655.1. NCBI lineage: Eukaryota > Metazoa > Arthropoda > Insecta > Diptera > Muscidae > Stomoxys > Stomoxys calcitrans. Next base: position 74,874,188 of record NC_081554.1, on the reverse strand, counting down.
TCGGTTCATAACCTGGTATAGCTGTCATATAAACCGATCTTGGGTCTGACTTCTTGAGCTTTTAGAAGGCGGGGTTCTTACCCGATTTGACTGAAATTTTGCACATAGTGTTTTGATATCTCTTCCAACAACTGTGCGAAGTATGGTTCAAATCGGTACATAACCTGATATAGCTGTCATATAAACCGATCTTGGGTCTTGACTTCTTGAGCCTCTATAGGGCGCAATTCTTATCCGATTTGACTGAAATTTTGCACATAGTATTTTGATATCACTTCCAACAATTGTGCTAAGTATGGTTCAAATCAGTCCATAACCTGATATAGCTGCTATATAAACCGATCGTGGGTCGTGACTTCTTGAGCTTTTAGAAGGCGCAATTCCTATCCGATTTGGCAATAATTTTGCACATGATGTTTTGGTATCACTTCCAACATTTATGCGAAGTATGGTCTAAATCGCTCCATACCCTGATATAGCTGCCATATAAATCGTTCTGGGATCTTGTTTACACCTACATTATAGGTACAAAGTGGGTACTATATCTAATTCTGAACCAATTTTTAAGGACCTCGGCGGATGTTTTCGGATACGTTCAAAGTATAATAAATACCGTTGACAAATGACAACATTATTGCAAATTAGCCAAAATCTGACGAACATATATATGGGAGCTATATCTTAATCTTAACCGATTTTGACCAAACTTCTTAGATATTGTGGTAGGCATCGAGGAAAGCGTTCTGCACAATTTTGGCAAGATTGGTCAATAAATGCGCTAGCAGTGCCTCTAGAAGAGAAAATCGGGCAAAATACATATATGGCAGCTATATATAAAACTGAACAGATTTCTATTAAATTCACCAATATTGTCGAGAGTCATAAGAAAATCTTTTCTGTCGAATTTTTAAGAATCGGTTAACAAATGAGCACTTTATTGCAATATTTCTCAAAATCGGACGAACATATACATGGGAGCTATATCTAAATCTGAACCGATTTCGAGTAAACTTTATAGATATTGTCGAAGTCGATGAGGAAAGCGTTGTGCAAAGTTTTGGGAAGATGGGTCAATAAATGCGCTTGCAGTGGCTCTGGGAGTGAAAATCGGGTGATTTATATATATGAGAGCTATATCTAAATCTGGACCGATTTCTATGAAATTCACCAGTAATGTCGAAAGTCATACGAAAATCCTTCCTGCCAAAGAGAATCGGATAATAAATGACTATTTGATTGCGTTATTACTGTAAATCGGACGAACATGTATATGGAAGCTATATCTAAATCTGAACTGATTTTTTCCAATTTCAATAGGCTTTGTCTCTAGGGCGAAAAACATGCCTATACCAAATTTAAGGACGATCGGATGAAAACTGCGACCTGTTGTTTGTACCCAAATTAACATGGACAGACGGACAGACAGACGGATAGACAGACAGACAGACGGACGGACAGACGGACGGACAGACATACAGACAAACAGACGGACATAGCTAAATCGAATCAGAAAATGAATCTGAGTCGATCGGTATACTTTTCAATGGGTCCATCTCTCTTTCTTTTGGGTGTTACAAACAAATGCACTAGGTTATAATACCCTGTACCACAGTAGTGGTGTAGGATATTATTTAAAACGCAAGTGGTACTGTTTTGTGTCCTTCAGTTTTTTTTTTTTTAAACTAATGTTGTTGTACCAGTGTGTTGTGTTCTATCTTTCGTCTGCTTGGTTCTGTTGAGTATCCAGATCCAGGAACTCTGCAACTAAGATAAGGTGCGTCCAGAGGGATCTGGGTCTAAGACGAGTGGGTCTGGCTGTGCAGTTAAACAGGTGACGTGTGTCGCGAGGTCCCTGGTCACAATCGGGACATACATCCTGCAAGTTGGCATCAATCCTTGCTTTGTAGGAATTGAGGCGGCTGCATCTGCCGTTGGTAATTGAGCCAGAACTACTCCGGTTTGCTGGGGGGGTCAATTTCTTCAGGTGCAATGGGAGGCGGTCGTTCTCCTATGACAACATTCACCCGGTAACTATTCACCGCATCTGCTACAGTGTCTGGATAAATGTTGTCCAGACTCGCTTGATATGCCACTTCATCTAAGGGTTCTCTCTTGTAGCGCTGGACCTCACGCCCAAGATCATGTAGATTTACCTAAAGGTTTCTGGGCGGTGAGCTTTGTAGGAGCTTTGTCTACTGATGGAGTTGGTCCACGTGAGAACTGAGGAGACAGCCGGTCGCAGTTCTAAGGGCGGTATTCTGACAGATTTGAATAATATTCCACTGCCTATCACAGAACTGACGAGCCCACACTGAGGCTGCACAACTTACCACAGACCAGCTAAATGCTTTGTACATGGCAAGAAGGTTTCTTTGTGAGCACCCCAAGTGCTGCCGGCAAGAGACCTTGTTTGGACCTTGAGGTCCTTGTTTCTACTTTTGGCATTATCGCAAATTGCTGTGACAAGTGCTGCCGGCAAGAGACCTTGTTTTGGCCTTGAGGTTCTTGTTTCCACTTTTGACTTTATCGCAAATTGTTGTGGCATGTGAGAATGTGTACGAGCTGTCATATGTGACGACGAGTATTTTGGGACACTTGATGGTCGGAATCCTTTCTCTATCGGCCATCACCTTCGGCTCAGTATTCACCGCACGCGTAGTTTTAGTTAACGTATTTGTAGTGGCTGATATCTTCAGATTTCTTGCAGAAAAATAAGAGGCAAGGACGTTGAGGTAGACGTTTAACCTATCGGAAATGTCATCAATGGGTGGGGGGCCTGATGCCAAGATTGTAAATCGTCCACATATGATATGATGTCTATGCCGTCTGGAGGGGGTGGAATGGAGGATAGGTAGAGGTTAAATAATAACTGTGATATCGAAACCGGTGTTTCGATTTCCTATCCCTAAATTCAACAAATGACTGGCGACCACACAGATAATTCGCGACCCAGCGTTTCAGACCTGGCTGTAGGGACGTTTTGGCGATGTCCTCAAATAGTTTGATATGGCTGACCGTGTCAAATGCCTTAGATAGGTCCGGTGCCACGAGGACTGTTCCATCACATGGCCTGGGCTGATTGAAGCCCCGGCAAATGAGTACGGTGATGGCATGCAAAGCAATTGTTGTGCTATGCATTCTTCGAAATCCATACTGATGCTCGACGGATGGAAATTCTCCAACGAAGTTCGGGAGGAATACGCCCTCAAGCGTCTTGGCTACTGGTGAGAGTAAGGAGATCGTCTGTACGAATCCCTCTTACTCAGGTCCTTTCCAGGCTTCAGTAGCGGAATTACCCTACCCATCTTTCAGACATAGGGTGGGTACTATAAGAGTGTTTAAAGACAGGTTGAGGATAGTGGTAAGGTACTCGACTCCAGGTTAATCCAGATTTTGCAGCATCAGCCTTGGAAAACTTGGCGCCACGGTAAATTGTGTTGGCTGTCTATCGGCTCGGAGACCACGAATACGACGAATGGCTCTCCCCCTAGCCCTGTCACTCTCGGGATGCACAATAAATTAACGATTGAACAACCTGGCTCACCTTTTCGGATCAGTCATGGTTAGGTCGCCTAAAGTGACTGAGTTCCTGTCGTCCCTTCAACCGGGGTTCAAGAGTGACTTAATAGAAGAACACAGCTTGCCTAAAACGGTACCTTAGTTACATGCTCCAAGTGTTCCAGCCACAAATTCCGCCGCTTATGTTCTTCGACTACCCTGTTAATGTCCAGATTCAGCTCGCTGATTCTCTCTGAAGCCAGCCCAAACGGCCTTCTTCTGATTTCCAGCACTCAGAGGTTATGAAGTCAGGTGGTCGGTCGATAGTGAGAATTATGAGGAGGTGATCTGATATCAAAGAAATGACGGCTTGCCAGGTTACGCACAGTGGGCCAAATGGCAAAAAAATTGGAAATAAGTCTACAACTTTTAATCTGTTGATTTTAGCCATACAAAATGTTCTAGACATTTGTAGAGGAGGACATAGGCTTTCAGAAAAGTGCTGTTGTTGGTCCATATCTTTAATACAGGGTGAGCTACAGGGTGTCAAAGTTGACCACTTTTGACTTCTCCAAGCTTCTGGGGGCCATAACTTTTGATCTACTCAACCGATTTACATGATTTAGGACTCTAGAGAAAGAGCTTGACAAGATCTAAAAAACTTATGCATAAAGTACCATGCCATCGTGTACTGTTAAGGAGTTATGAATTGTTTAATTTTAAAATATGAAAATTTGGCCTTGGTTTTTTTCAGTGTTTTTTAAATAACTCCGTCAATTTTAAAGCTATAAACTTCATACTTCACACAAATTATGCCAGCATATGTGTGCATAAAATACAAAAGGAATCACGTGAATATCTTTGGCGGTTTAAAAATGGCATCGTTTTCAATATGAAAAATATTTTTTTTGTCAAAAAATTGCAAAATTTTTCAAAAAAGATACTCCCATTTCCTTTAAGTTTTCGCAAACTTTGGCCGTCAAAGCATTATCATTTCTTTCCATTTTCACAAAGTCGAGGTATTAAGAAAAGTTTTAAGTGCTAATTTGGCTAATTTCGATATCAAACAACACCGTTATCTTAAGACCAAAATGGCCAATTTTTTTACTAAACTTCAAAAGTTTCTCACTGGAAAAAAAGTTCCACGGGGATTTTTTCGCTTTTTTTGAACTTAAATGAAAGCTTAAAATGTTCCCAACATTTTAAGGTATGTCTCGCCATATCCTAGCCATAAATGAGATCGTAGCGATCAAAATACTGAAAAAAGTCAATTTTCAAGTAGTGCTATATTCATTGCTAAAAAACAAGTATTACGTCACATTTTATTGCAAAGATGTTAAATAAACTTTTATTTGGTAACACTTCTTCTACAAAACACAAAAAGAATCATGGAAATATCTCTATTCTATTCCATTTTATGGAACCGGCAATAAAAAAGTCAATTTTTCAAAAAAGTCGAATTTCCCAAATTTTGTTTTTGTTGTCCTAATTGCACATGACACACTATAGCCATATTTACGCAACATACCTTATCGTAAAGGAAATTTTCATACCTTTCCAACAATGTATAAAACATTTCTCAACTCGGATTCTATCTACTCTAAAATTCATTTACACTTCATTAAACTCTATATAAAAATGTCTATTTGTGAAATGGAACCTTATATGGGGCCTACACTAAAACATTGATAGATTTGCCCAGGGTTTACAATACAAATGTGTTAGAATAAAAAAAGGTCTCCTGCCAAAGTTTAAAAAAATTGGAATAAAAATATGTGTTTTAGAGCGAAAACACTTCGCATCGGCGTGCGTTTATATGTATATTAGCTACTCCCAAAATAAAAAAGCATTTTAGTTTTGTATTATTTGATTTTATTCTCTACCAAATAATCTAAGGTATCAAAATTTAAAAGCTCTTTAATTTGAATGGCATCGGGATCGTCCTTATCTATATCGTCACATATTTTTGGTAGCCATTTAGTTCTGATGCTGTATAGTACCGGATCAGACGATAACAATAAATATTGAAGTAAATCATAATTTTGGTTAAATTTGGTGCTCTTTCGGGTATTGAAAAGCCGGAACTGTTTAACATCTCTATTACGGGATTCCTGAGCTTCTTCTGTAAGTTCTCCTAACGGAAGTATGTTGTATTCCACAATTTCCTTGCCATGATGTAAGACTTTATGTACTGTCGGTGTTAAAGCTTTCCACGAATATAAATCAGATAAAATGTTTTTTGTGTCATTACTATAAGCTTCAAATTTGGTTGAATTTATCATCTTTTTGCTATTGATTACAGCCAAAATCACTTTGAATCGTCTTAGCAAGTGTTCATCAAGACCGGTTATTTTAGATGTCGATACGGGGTCCTCAAAAAACCGCCTTGCCGAGTTGCCATCATTTGTGCTTCCGTATCCGTAAAGAGGTTTATCTATTATAAGTCCCTTTTGTTTAAACTCCAACTGGATTCGATTCTTCTCTTCCTGCCTCATTTTGTGAAGATCTTGGTTGTTTCTAGCAGAGACATCGCGGTTTCCAGGGCTAGTCCGATATTTAAGGTCATACGATAAATGCAAACAATACTCCATGAATCGAATTCTACAGTGCAGGGGCGAAATACCGAAATTGAGCGCATTTTCGTTTACTAAATTTTCATCAGACTTGTCCTCGAATTGCCCATTCTTCTTGCCACAAATATTGCATCTCCAATTGGACATAACGCCAGTTAATGCGTTTGCCACCTTTCCATCGATCATAGTGAGTTGTAGTTGAAACGAAACTTTTATATTTCTTCCCAATTGGTTTATAACAATCATGGGTAATGCAGCAATTTCTTCCTTTATTTCGTTCACCAAAGATCGTGTTGTGTTCCGGTCTTCCTTTGTATACTCAAACCGAATTGGGCGACATAAATATTTTGACCCAGGTGTTCTATTTATCCATATATCTTGAAATGCATTTTCTTTCGATGATGAAGATTGGTCCTTGTACAATCTCATTCTCAATGGTACTAATGATGCCATGAAAATTGATGCGAAGTTGGTATCTATTTCTGTTTGTTGCTTATATTCGGAAAATCCAGATGATCCATCACAACCCCATTTGCTGATCAAAACCACTTCGGAATTATTACATGTGTTCAACTGTTCTTCAGTAAAATTAGAAATAATTCTAACAGCTGTATTTTCAACAAGATCAGCAAGTTTCACTCTTGCTTTTAATTCGTCCACGTATATATTTGATGGCACCATTTTCGTCCTGGTGTTGTACAATTTATGTTTTGAGGGTAAACAACCCCATCCTTTTTCACGAAGAGCCTTCCTCATTGTTGAGTATTTGTTTCTTGAGAGGCCTAGGTTCAAAATCAGGGCCAGTGCATCTTCCTCCGTGAATTCTGTAGTCGATTTTGGAGTTGGAATACTTTCTACCATTCTCTTTACCCTTTTCGGAGATGCTAATGGTAAAACATCGACAATTCGTCCAACATTTTTTGGTTGTGTTTTTAACAATGCTGTTTTGAACGTATCTTTTATTAAATTTGGCGGATGTGCCGCCAATAGTTCCTCTTGTTTTTTCTTTTTGGTTTTCTCCGTAACTTCGTCGTATGCTTTGCTAGGCCGGCCGGGAATCAGCGGTTTAATTTCAATAAGTAGATCCGATTTCAGCCACTTCTCATACATTTTGAAAAACTTGATTTTTGCGAATGAACATTCTGGCAACCTTCTCTCAAATGATTTGTAGAATTTTTCAAGTTTGTCTAAAGCGTCTTTATTTAGCCTTATTCCATATATGTGGTCCAAAGTGTAAACAAGTTCCTTAAATGACTCCGTGTATGATTTGGAATCATTTTTGATGTCCCATACAATTTTCGAAAGAGTGGAATACTTCAGTATGACTTCCATAACTTATAAATGTCCTTTACGCCTCTACAAAATATAATGAAGAAAATTTGGATTTTGTTCAAATATTTATGCAATATATTCACAATTAATGACCCATTACAGGTATCAGACGCAATCGTAAAAAGGGGTCCAAAGTGCCTCTTTTTACTTACTCTTCTATAATTATTTACCTGGACTCGAATTTGGTTAAAAAAAATGACAATGAATTTTTTATGGGTAGGTTTTTTCACATTCATTGATACGGTGGATTTCCTGGGAATTCGACATAGCGAAACAGGTAACATTTGTCTGCATCAAATCTTAACACAAATATATATATATATGCAGGTATATTTCTAGGTTACTTTTTATTCAAAAATCATCAGCTTACATTAAAAATAGATGTAGGTACTATACAAACGCACGCCGATGCGAAGTGTTTTCGCTCTAAAACACATATTTTTATTCCAATTTTTTTAAACTTTGGCAGGAGACCTTTTTTTATTCTAACACATTTGTATTGTAAACCCTGGGCAAATCTATCAATGTTTTAGTGTAGGCCCCATATAAGGTTCCATTTCACAAATAGACATTTGTATATAGAGTTTAATGAAGTGTAAATGAATTTTAGAGTAGATAGAATCCGAGTTGAGAAATGTTTTATACATTGTTGGAAAGGTATGAAAATTTCCTTTACGATAAGGTATGTTGCGTAAATATGGCTATAGTGTGTCATGTGCAATTAGGACAACAAAAACAAAATTTGGGAAATTCGACTTTTTTGAAAAATTGACTTTTTTATTGCCGGTTCCATAAAATGGAATAGAATAGAGATATTTCCATGATTCTTTTTGTGTTTTGTAGAAGAAGTGTTACCAAATAAAAGTTTATTTAACATCTTTGCAATAAAATGTGACGTAATACTTGTTTTTTAGCAATGAATATAGCACTACTTGAAAATTGACTTTTTTCAGTATTTTGATCGCTACGATCTCATTTATGGCTAGGATATGGCGAGACATACCTTAAAATGTTGGGAACATTTTAAGCTTTCATTTAAGTTCAAAAAAAGCGAAAAAATCCCCGTGGAACTTTTTTTCCAGTGAGAAACTTTTGAAGTTTAGTAAAAAAATTGGCCATTTTGGTCTTAAGATAACGGTGTTGTTTGATATCGAAATTAGCCAAATTAGCACTTAAAACTTTTCTTAATACCTCGACTTTGTGAAAATGGAAAGAAATGATAATGCTTTGACGGCCAAAGTTTGCGAAAACTTAAAGGAAATGGGAGTATCTTTTTTGAAAAATTTTGCAATTTTTTGACAAAAAAAATATTTTTCATATTGAAAACGATGCCATTTTTAAACCGCCAAAGATATTCACGTGATTCCTTTTGTATTTTATGCACACATATGCTGGCATAATTTGTGTGAAGTATGAAGTTTATAGCTTTAAAATTGACGGAGTTATTAAAAAAACACTGAAAAAAACCAAGGCCAAATTTTCATATTTTAAAATTAAACAATTCATAACTCCTTAACAGTACACGATGGCATGGTACTTTATGCATAAGTTTTTTAGATCTTGTCAAGCTCTTTCTCTAGAGTCCTAAATCATGTAAATCGGTTGAGTAGATCAAAAGTTATGGCCCCCAGAAGCTTGGAGAAGTCAAAAGTGGTCAACTTTCACACCCTGTAGCTCACCCTGTATTAAAGATATGGACCAACAACAGCACTTTTCTGAAAGCCTATGTCCTCCTCTACAAATGTCTAGAACATTTTGTATGGCTAAAATCAACAGATAAAAAGTTGTAGACTTATTTCCAATTTTTTTGCCATTTGGCCCACTGTGTTACGTCACTCAAGAAATCAGGGGATGAAATGGACATGTCTGGCGAGCTGCTACACCTTCTCGTAATCCTAGTGGGGGTCATCCTAATTCACCGTGCCCTCAATCTGCTTGGCCAAAGCTATGCCCCGCTGGTCGTTACCTATAGGAGAATGCCATGAAAACTGAGATGCATTAAAATCTCCTAGAACCAAACGATTATGGCCTGACAGTAGCCCACTTATGTCGGGCTTGTAAGCTTAGCTATTAACTAGGTCACTACTATCAACCGGCGGTATGTTCTATCTCGAAATCGCATTTATTTTCCTGGAAAACTCTAGATATTCCAGGGAAGAGACTGGACATCCATTGTCTTGCAATCTGCCAACTGATAGCTTTATCGTAAAGATTCTTGCAATAAAAGAAGTGCTGGAATGGATAAAGAAATAAGGTTGTTTTACTTACCCCCTTAGCGGATTTTCTCGCTTAATTTGTATGAAGCCACTCTCTGTCCAAGGACTTCAGTCCAATAAGTCTCTTATATTTGATCTTGAAGACCATGGAGAAATGAAGAGGGATGGAAAAGTCAGTACTATAGTACTTGGTACAGAACTTTTTCGACTCGAGGAATTCCGTAGTCGATTTAGTACCTTTTAAAGCAATATATTGACGGTAGGCGTCTTGACACATCTGAGGAATCCTGGGAGAATTAGAAATGTTTTTTATCCTACACCATAGGATAGGTGAGGGTATGACTAGTGTTGTTATTCCATTTAAGGTATGACGTCGTCATTCCAAGTAGGTCTAGCAAATCCGTCTGTTGAAAACATGCTATTTTCCGAATTGATACAACTTTCCGCTCCAACATTTTGTGCATATTCTGAGGGCAGCTGGGATTGTAAATGGGCCAAATCTGTTCATATTGAGATATAGCTCCCATGTCAATTGATCTCCCAATTTGACTTTTTGACTCCTTTGAGCGTGCAACTATTCAATTGAGTTAGTGTTTTTTTCTGTCTTTAACATTCATGACAAGTATTGTCCAAATCGGTGTATTACCTTTTATAGCTCTCATATATCCTGATCTGCCGGATTTGACTTTTCGCCCCCCCTTAGTCGCTATTATTATCTGATAGCGTTGAAATTTGACGCGTGTTGGGCCTCTATGATGTCCCACATTTATGGCATGCATAGTCGAAGTCGGCGTAAAACCTAATTTGGCTCGAACCGTCATAGACTAAGGAGCTGCGAATTTCAAAGCTATTCATAAAATTCAAAGCGAAATTTTGTATATTAGAGGGTCTCTAATCACTGATGGTCCTTAATAGGGACCATCTCAATCCTTCATTGATATGCGACAATCAGCATGGTTTCACTTATAGTCCGTCTGTTGAGAGTGCCCTTCATGATGTGGTCAACTACACTGAAAGTAATTTGAATGTTGGCAGCTTTACTTTGGCGGCATAAAAGTGGCTTTCAAAAATGTGAAGTTGGTGTCCGAGCATGGCGCTCTGGTGGGCGTGAGGGTCCCCCCACTTTTGTGAATTGGTTGATACGATGCTAAAAGATCGAATTTACAACTCATCACTGGTGAAGAGTTAGAATTAAGAAGATTGACACCAAAAGGAACTCCACAATTACGGGTTTCAGTGGGATTCTGAGGTCTTTCTCGATTATGATGTCGTCATAATGGTAGATGAACGTTGCCTTTCTACAATTACGGACCTGGTTCAGTGGTCGTTGATGAGGCTGTGTCGATAGGTGGCTTATTATAAAAAGCAGCTAGACCTCTATTGGATGGAATATAGCTGACGCTCTCTCCAGAGGCCAAGTACCTAGTCATGATACTTGACCAGAAACTAACCTGGATAAGGAACGTCGAGGAAAGAATCAAAAAAAGACTGAAAGCGCTCTTCCAATGTCGCAACTCGATAGGAAGGAGTTGACGGCATAGGCCGGGAACGGTACACTAGATGTTTACGTCGCAACGATGGCTTGGCCGATTCTCAACTATGTATTGGGTTGCCCAAAAAGTAATTGCGGATTTTTTAATAGAAAGTAAATGCATTTTTAATAAACCTTAGCATGAACTTTAATCAAATATACTTTTTTTACACTTTTTTTCTAAAGCAAGCTAAAAGTAACAGCTGACAACTGACAGAAGAAAGAATGCAATTACAGAGTCACAAGCTGTGAAAAAATTTGTCAACGCCGACTATATGAAAAATACGCAATTACTTTTTGGGCAACCCAATATGTATGGTGCAGAATCGTGCTCTGAACAACTGGAGGATCGAAAGTACAGGGTATCTCTGCAATGCTGATACCTGTAGCAAGGAATAGTAGCCCAAGAGAGGCGCTAAAACCCATTCTCTATTTTTGGCTTTGAACCTGTATGTTGGGTGTATAGCAACGAATATAGCTCTAAGGCTGAGAGAGTTGTGTTCCTGGCGCACCTGAAATTTTGGAAGTTCTTCTTCCCGCCTGAGTATTTACCAAGGGATTCCTTTCTTCCTGACGGGTTGGACGTCGTTTTCCCGAGCTGGAGATGTCTCGCTCTTTTCGGACAAACCAATTCTATACTCACCTAGTAATAGTGCGGTCGAGACTGATAAGAAGATTTAAAGTGCTTCTTCGAACCATAGGAAAGCCTGTCCCAGACTAACAAAGTGTTGAGGGAAACATAGCGGCTGACGAGCTAGCCAGAAATGGATATCTTATTACCGCAAATAGTGCTACGGGGGCCACCGTGGCCAAGAGGGTGCATGTCCGCCTATGATGCCGAACGCCTGGATTCAAATCCCGGCGTGAACATCAGAAAAATTTCAGGGGTGGTTATCCCCTTACTAATGCTGGCTACATTTGTGAGGTATCCTGCCATGTTAAAACTTCTCTACAATGTGGTGTCGATAACATATATCATCTGTTCGGACTCGGCATAAAAAAGGGCTGAGCTTAAACAATAATCGGACTGCACTCATTGATATGAGAGAAATATCCCTGTTCCTAAATGTCGAGTTCATGGGAAATTTCGTATTTAGTAGTGCTATGGAATATGTAACCCCTCGACTGTTCGACCACCTGGGTAGGACCAAAATAAACTATCCCCTAAGGTCTCATAGCCGCAGGGACTGCTTCCCTCCTTACCTGTATGTCTATAAGGCGGACATGTAGAATTGCCTTCATCGCGTGTTTTCCATCAGCAGCAACAAAGTAAGCGGCAAGATAGGCATACAAGGCGTTCCTCCTATAGCTGATGTCATCGACATAGGGCCGCATAAGATCCAACATCAGTGCCGTCAGGAAACCATGAAATATATGATAGTTTGAAATTAAACTTAAATGCCAAAAATATGGCATCATGCTGATTATGGGTATTTGGAAAATTCTCACAAGAATCGGAAAGATATGCGCCTCAGGTGCCATGGCTACTGCTGCGTGAAGTGAATCGGTCTGTACAACACTCCTTTTTTCGATACATTTCCTGTTTGTCCGTGTGTCAGACATCGGGAACACTTGGAGTGTTCAAAACCAAATTTAAGACCTGAGAGAGATACCCAACTGGGGCTAAATTTAACAACTTCAGCATCAGAAATGTTGTTTTATCAGGATGCAGCACCTTGGACAACATGACGCTGCGGTTGGCAATAACAACTTCCCAGTTAATATATGGTACATGAGAAGAAGAATCTATCTACACAGAGAAAAATTAAAATCGTTTTCAATCACGAAATTAATTGATGCAATTAATTTTTTTAATTAAAACTGCTGTGCAAATTGTAAATTTTTTGCAATTTTTTTTCTCTGTATATTACAAACGAAAGGCTTAAGAAACGAACTTTAATGACTAGATATTATTTTCTTTACTTAAATCTGAGTATCTTCAATAACCACAGCATTTTCTTCTGTTCGTTCCTTTCATTACAGAGAAATCTAATATTTCTTCTCCTCTTTGCTCTATGCTTCGGCATAGGGACAACGTTCGGTTACGATTCTGCCTCCTCGTGCAGTCCAAATACGAAACAATCAAGACGTGGTCGAGCACAAATGCTTGCTGCCATCCCCTGTGATCTACTCACGCAAGCGTACTGCACCCAGCCTGGGGCTGCATATCCTTGGCATGCCGTAAGACGTTTTGTACACGAAAACCAAGGACTTATGAAACGCATGTATGGCGATGTGCGACATATTTCAGTACTACGCGATGAAATCTTGAACAACGAAATTGATGTAGATGATATAGAGGCAGCTACGGATAGGTATTCGCGTGATGGCTACAATCGTCGCGCGTCCAAGCTAATGCATCACCGAGAAGATTTTGAAAATTTCAAAGTAAATGATGTCTTAAGAGAGCCACATTTTAGACCGGTTACATCATCGACGACGACGACGACAACCAGCACAACGACAAGCCCTACCGGCGACTCCACTACGACCACAATGCAACCACCTGTAACTACAACTGCGGCAGAGAAAATAGAATCAACAGTTGTAGCCAACGATGAGGAAGTCACCACCATGGAACCCACATTCAGTGGGTACAACTCGACCACACTCAAAAAGGAAGAGGCTGATGTGAACGAAGACTCTGTTACAGATTCCATAACAAATGTTGCTGCAAACATCGGTCAGGAGGATGTGACCACAAAGCCATCTCCCAGTATGCTGGCGAAACAAATTGCCGAAGACGACGAAGTGACCACGGCTATAGACGAAGACGAATTGGTGGACATAATTAACATAGAGTTAAACAGTGTTTTTGAAACAACCAGTGATGCCTCTGTGCCCAATGATCTAAATGGTTCAAATATAGAAATTGTGGAATCCCCACAACTGGGCTTGGATAATGGAACTACCGAGAAAAGTGCTATCTCCTCCACTACATCAAAACCAGAGACAAAGGGCACATCAACCACATTTACCCCACATTCATCGGCCAACAGCAATTCGACAACGACTACGAAAACTACAACTACAACGACGACAATTGCCTCTACGACGACCACATTGAAACCTGAGACAACTGCTGAGCGATCACCGGCAAAACAACAAAGAAAACCTTTTGTACCCTCCAATTCAAAATATCAACACCAAAGACCACAACAACTGCAAAAGGTCGAATCCACCATATCGGCAAAATTAAAATTGAAAATTAATCCCACCCAGGCTACACCTGCAAGGACTACAACGAGTTTTCCTTCAATTGTCAGGAACAACACTGGCTCGGCAACTTCTAATACAACAACAACACCCTTGACATCAACCAAGATGTCTCCATTTAAAAGTCAGCTGAATAAAAACTACAACCGCTATACAACAACTCACAACAACAAATACAATGCGCCTTCGCCAGGAACAAGCGCTTCGGGAGCGCCTATTGTGCAACCCATAAAACCCAATGCTGAACTTCTGTTGGGTGAAAAGATACGCAAGCCAGCGGCAAATGTAACCCCGGCAGCAGCGGCTGCCTCTAATAAACCGATAATGAAAGATGGACAGTTATTCCAGGATACCATGAAACAGGAACCAGCTCCCACCGTAAATGCCAGAGGGGTGTAAGTACTTCAAGCCACCTAAGGTTACTGCTAAGCCTTGACTTTAACCTTTTCTTTCTTCAATTTGTCATTTTTTCTTAAACTTTGTTTACTCTCTTTGCAGTAATGCTTGTCCTGTTAAGGAAGAAGTGGTCGCCCCCTTCTGGGCCAACAACACCCGTGGAGAAATCTTGGCTCTGCTCAATCTCTATCCATTCGAGCAGTATGTCCACTGGGAGAAGTGCACACACGAACATAAACAGATGTATTGTCGCGAAGGATGTCGCTGTGAGCAACAATATCGCCTACATCGTCTCTTGGCCTATGATCCTCACAACGAATGCCGTGGCATATTCTCCGATTGGTTTAGATTTCCTTCCTGCTGTATATGCAAATGCTATAACATACCATTGGATTTTAGAGCCACTTCTAGGTCACCACGTTCCGAGGGTGGTGCTGGTGAGACTAGCGATTATAGACATCCTATTGAAATAGCTGAGGAGCAGGTTAAAAATGCCATCTATGAACATGCTACCGAAGATTGGTATAGGCCAAAGGATGATATAGATTTATTTGAAGGTTGAAATGTTGACATCTGAATTGAGGTGGAGGTATGAAGGACTTCTGTCACAAAGGTATAGGCAAGGAAATGTTTTTTGTTTGAATTTTTCTAAATTAAATTTATACCCACCACCGAAGGATGGCGGTATATTCATTTTGTCATTCCGTTTGCAACACATCGAAATATCAATTTTCGACCCGGTAAAGTACATATAGTCTTGATGGTCGTAAATATCTAAAACGATCTTGCCATGTCCGTCTGTCTGTTGAAATCACGCTACAGTCTTTAAAAATAGTGATATTGAGCTGAAACTTTACACAATTTTTTTTTTGGTCCATAAGCAGGTTAAGTACAAAGATGGGCTTTATCAAAATATATCTTGATAAAGCCCCCATATAGGCCGATCAGCCGATTTAAGGTCTTAGCCCCATAAAAGCACATTTGTTCGCCCCATAAAAGCACATTTGTTGGGATAGTGAATTGTGTTAGGCCACTCCACACTCTTCTTCAATTTGGCTTCGATCGGTCCAGATATGGATATAGCTGCCATATAGACCGGCTTCTCGATTTAAGGTCTTGGACCCATAAAAGGCACATTTACTATCCTATTTTACTGAATTATAGGACAGTGAGTTGTGTTATGCCCTTCGATATCCTTATTCAATTTGGCCCATATCGATCCACATTTGGATATAACTACCATACAGACTGATTTCTCGTTTTAAGGTCTTGGGCCCATAAAAGGCGCATGTGTTGTCCAATTTCGCCGAAATTTCGGACAGTGAGTTGTGTTAGGCCTTTCGACATCTTTCTGCAATTCGCCTCAGATCGGTCCGGACTTGAATATAGCTGCCATATAGACCGATCTCTCGTTTCAAGGTCTTGGGCCCATAAAAGGCGCATGTTTGGTCCGATTTCGCCAAAATTCGGGTCAGTGATTTGTGTTAGGCCCCTCGACATCTTTCTGCAATTCGCCTCAGATCAGTCCAGATTTGGATATAGCTGCCAATAGACCGATCTCTCGTTTCAATATCTTGGGCCCATAAAAGGCGTATGTTTTGTCCGATTTCGCCAAAATTTGGGACAGTGACTTATGATAGGCTTTTTGACATCCGTGTCGTATATGATTCAGATCGGTCTATATTTGGATATGGCTATCAAAAAGACCAATATTTCGTTCTACAAAATTGAACAATGACTTGTACTTAGACCACTCAATGTCGGTGCCGAATTTGGTCCACAGGTCGGTTGGCAATGTAAGTGGGCCATATTTGTTACGGTTGCCACATAAATTGATCTTGCATCTTGACTTCTTGAGTCACTAGAGGGCGCAATTCCTATCCGATTTGGCTGAAATTTTGCATGACGTGTTTCGTTATGACTTCCAAAAACTGTGCTAAGTATGGTGGTAATCGGTTCATAACCTGATATAGGTGCCATATAAACCGATCTTGGGTCTTGACTTCTTGAGCCTCTAGAGGGCGCAATTCCTATCCGATTTGACTGAAATTTGGCACGTGGTGTTTTGGTGTCACTTTCAACAACTGGGCTAAGTATGGATGTTTTGTTATAGCCGCCATATAAACCGATCTTGGGTCTTGACTTCTTGAGCCTCTAGAGGGCGCAATTCCTATCCTATTTAACTGAAATCTTGCACGAAGTGTTTTGGTATCTCTTCCAACAACCAGACCTTAATTTGATTTGGCTGAAATTTTGTACAACGTCTTCTCTCATGACCTTCAACATACGTTGAAGGTCATGATCATGATATCAATAGCTTGATACAGCTCCCATATAAACCTCTCTCCCGATTTTGCTTCTTGAGCCCCTACAAGGCGTAATTTTTATCCGAATGAACTGAAATATTACACAATGACTTTACAATGTTCAGCATTCATTTATGTTCCGAATCGGACCAATAACAGTTCTTATTCAATATTCTTTATTAGCTTAAGATGAGGTACAGCGCATAGAACTCGACAAATGCGGTCCATGGTGGAGGGGGTATAAGATTTAGCCCGGCCGAACTTATCACGCTCTTACTTGTTATACCCTACACCACTACTGTTTCTTGTTGCTTGCTTTGTTTATAACACCCAGAAGGAAGAGAGATAGGCCCCATTGATAAGTATGCCGATTGACTCAGAATCACTTTCTGATTCGATTTAGCTATGTCCGTCTGTCTGTCCCTGTTAATTTGTGTACAAACTACAGGTCGAAATTTTCATCCGTTCGTCTTCAAATTTGGTACAGGCATGTTTTTCGGTCTAGAGACGAAGCCTATTTAAATTGGAAAAAATCGGTTCAGATTTGAATAAAGCTTCCATATATATGTTTGTCTAATTTGCAGTAATACTGCAATAAAATGGTAATTTGTTAACCGATTTTCTCGATATTTGGCAGGAATGACTCCCGATATTGTGGGTGAATTTCATAGAAATCAGTTCAGATTTGGATATAGCTCCCATATATATGTCCGATTTGCAGTAATAATGCAAATCGTCATTTGTTAACCGATTCTCTCGAAAATGTCATGGCAGGAATGTCATTATCTTGACTCTTGACATTTCTGGTGAATTTCATAGAAATCGGTTCAGATTTAGATATACCTCTCATATATATATATATATATATATATATATATATATATATATATCGCCAGATTTTTACTCCTAGAGCCACTGCAAGAGCATTTATTCACCAATCTTGCCAAAACTTTGTACAACGCTTTCCACAATATCCATAAAGTTCGGTCGAAATCGGTTCAGATTTAGATATAGCTCCCATATATATGTTCGTCCAATTTTGAAAAATATTGCAATAAAGTGGTCATTTGTCAACCGATTTTCTCGAAATCTAGCAGCACGGATTTTCTTATAACTCCTAATGTTACTGGAGAATTTCATAGAAACCAGTCCTGATTTAGATATAGCTGGCATATATGTATATCGCCTGATTTGCACTTCTAGAGCCACTGCAAGCTCATTTATTGACCATTGACCAATTTTGAAAAATATTGCAATAAAGTGGTCATTTGTCAACCGATTTTCTCGAAATGTAGCAGCACGGATTTTCTTATGACTCCTAATGTTACTGGTGAATTTCTTAGAAACCAGTCCTGATTTAGATATAGCTGGCATATATGTATATCGCCTGATTTGCACTTCTAGAGCCACTGCAAGCTCATTTATTGACCAATATTGCCAAAATTGGGCATAACGCTTTCCTTGATGCCTACCACAATATCTAAGAAGTTTTGTCAAAATCGGTTCAGATTTCGATTTTGCAATTATGTTGGCATTTGTCAACCGTATGTATTACAGTTTGAATATATTTGCTCGAAATTTGATACGGATTGTTTAATAACTCATCTGAAAACATCCGCCGAGGTCCATCAAAATTGGTTCGGAATTAGATATAGCTCCCACTCTGTACCTATAGGGTAGGTGTAGGGTATTATAAAGTCGTCACCGCCCGACTTTTGCCTTTCCTTACTGGTTTAGATTTAGTCAAGCTCTATAATCCTAAATCATGCAAATCGGTTGGTTAGATAAAAAGTTATGACCCCCAGAATGTTGGAGAAGTCAAAAGTGGTCAAATTTGACACCCTGTACTAAAGATATGGACCTTTCTTAGGTCACTTTCCTGAAAGCCTATGTTCTACTCTACAAATATCTAGAAATTTTTTTACCGCTAAGATTAACAGATAAAAAGTTGTAGAATTATTTTCAATTTTTTTGCCGTTTGGCCCACTGTGCGATGGCAAGAAGATTTCTTGTCTGAAATTACTTCATACTGCTTTGGCTCCTTTCTTTTGTCCGGGCATCGATTCACCTATCTTTGATGTGTTAAAACAAGCTGATGCATAATCCCTTCACTTTGTATCCACCGAACCGATATAGACCAGCTGGCTATCGAGGCCACTGTAGCGCAGAGGTTAGCATTTCCGCCTATGACGCTGAACGCCTGGGTTCGAATCCTGGCGAGACCATCAGAAAACAATTTTCAGCGGTGGTTTTTTCCTCCTAATGCTGGTAACATTTGTGAGGTACTATGCCATGTAAAACTTCTCTCCAAAGTGGTGTCGCACCGTTCGGACTCGGCTATAAAAAGGAGGCCCTTATAATTGAGGTTAAACTTGAATCGCACTGCACTCATTGATATGGGAGAAGTTTTCCCCTGTTCCTTAGTAGAATGTTGATGGGCAAAATTTGCATTTTTGGCTATCGATTCCTGTCGCCTTGCTATTCCTTTACTAGGCTACTACCATTTTAACCACATTCTAGGAATGCTAAAAACCTTTCGGCTTTGCATATACCCAGCAGCTCTATGTTACCAGATTGCTCTTTTCAACTGTAGAACCTTTTTCATCAGACAAAAGTTTGGCAAACTTTGTTTGCTATATTAACTAACAAGATTCTTTGAGTGTAGCCTTTTCTTGCAAAATACATTCGAAATTTGTTGATTGTAAAAGAATTGCTGTTACAATTTCTTATGTGAGAAGTTTACCTTTAAAGTGGTCAGCAATGTCTAAGCCCAATTCAGATCATCTCATTACTTGTTTATGAACATGTTTTCTTAAGAATATTATATTTGTTTCATTGTTGTGAGTTGTTGTCGTTTGTTTTAATTTTTTTTTTTGTATATAAGCTTGCATATGTTTATGTAAACTAGTCTCAAAATTGTTATTTTTTTATTCCATAAATATATATATACCTATTTTTATAATAATTTAATATTTTAGCATAGATCATTGTAAATATAAATTTTTTCGAAAAAAAAAACATTAAATGTAAGTTAGTTTATATTGCATTGCGATGCTACAATCGATATGGAGCGTTTTGTACCTTGAGAATACTTTAGAACTTTTGTGTCACTCACCCTGGAAGTGTGGACCAATGTTTTAAAATATTTAGTTTTGTAACAAAAAAAAAATACACAAATCCTTAAGCATTTTGTCATTAATAGCAGTATACATATAAATAAATTAAATTTACCTAAAAGGCCATATTATACCTATTTTAATATTATTTATTTATTTTTTTTTTGTGTTATATTTTTTACTACATTCATTAATTTTTCTTATTTAAAACTTTTTTCATTAGAATTATATATTTTTTGTAAATAATAATTTATTTTTAATTACCATATTTTAAGGCTAGTGATAATGAAAAAAAAATTATGTGTTATAATTGTATTTATGCGCTTGCATTATTTAAGCAAAAAAATATTTAGAATTTATGCCGTTGACCCCATCGTAACCACGATTTTTTTTAGATTTTTTGTTAACTTTAAGGTTTTATAATTGTTTTAATTTTCATAAATAAATTTTTTATATTTCCAAAAAAAAATGTTTCTTATTACTAGGTTAGGGTCCGGTTTTGGTAGCTGTCTGAAAACAGATTCGCTTGTGTTTAGGCGGGGAGGCTGCGAGTCACAATGGTATCCGAGGAACTGGGCGAACTCTACCCCCGTCATTGAATCGCGAGGTTGACAGCAGCTATTCCTGTTTGTACGCACACTTCACTGTTGTTAGGAATCAAGCAAAAGACTTTATGTTCTGCCCTTATATATTCAAGGCGGATTTTATTTATTACCAGCTGGACAGGGCCCGCCCCGCTGCGCCTTTTTTTACTTTATATGGAACAAAAGTTTCCTTGGAATATTTATTTTCGACAATTAAAAAGCTTTTGGTGAAATACCATGCTACGAAAATAGTATATCGCTTGACTTACCGTCTGAATCCCATATATTTATTGGTCTACGAATCTAAGTTTGGATGTAAGGTGTACTCCATTCTCAAAATAATTTATTTCAGCCCGATATTCTCATGATATCTGATTTAGGGGTGTTTTCGGGGGTTAGGTGGTCCCCCAGATACTTGGCCCTGAAAAATTACCAGCATCGTGCTCTTCTCTCAAATACCATTTATTTAAACCCCATATTGCCATTAGCTTAAGAGGAGTTTACACGATGGGGCGTCCCCCAAACATATGGCCCCAAAATAGGTTATCAAATTCGTTTTCTAATCTTTAATACCACATATTGGCATGGTCAAAAATTTTTTACCCTTTGCGGGGTGTTTTGGGGAAGGGGTGATTCCCTAAATACATGGTCCTAAATTTGGATATCAAATTCGTATTCTACTCCCAAATACCTTTATTTAAGCCCCATATTGCGATGGTCACTAAAAAATTGCTGATTGTGGGGTATTTTGGGAAAGGGGTTGACCCCCAGAAAATTGGTCCCGAAAGTGGGTATCAATTCTTGTTCTACCCCTCAAAACCTTTCATTTAATCTCCACATTGACATGGTCGGTAAATATGGCCGATTTAGGGGTGTTTTGGGGATTGGTGTGGTCTCCCAAACACTAAGCCCGAAAAATATATAAGCAACGTGCTCTATTCTCATATATCTATATATCATTTATTTGAACCCCATATTTTGGGAAAGGGGTTGACCGCCAGAAAATTGGTCCCGAAAGGGGGTATCAATTCATGCTCTACCCCCCAACACCTTTCATTTAAGTTCCACATTGACATGGTCGGTAAATATGCCCGATTTAGGGGTGTTTTGGGGATCGGGGTGGTTCCCCAAACATTAAGCCCGGAAAACGTGCTCTATTCTCATATATTTATATGATTAATTTGAACCCCATATTGCCATTGGCCTCACAATTGGATATCAAATTCGTTTTCTAATCTCATTTAAACTCCTTATTGCAAAAATCAGCAAATGTGTCCGGTTTGGGGTATTGGCCCTAAAAACTATGAATATTTAGTCCCACTCTCTATAAGACCCAAATTGTCGTGATGAACAAATATGTCCTATTTGGGGGTTGTTATGGTGGTGGGATGGGTCCGCTAGACAGTTGGCCCCTAATGTTGATATCAGATACTTAGTCTACTCCCAAATACCTTTAATTTGAGCCCCATATTTCCATTGTCGCAAACATGACCAGCTTGGGGGTGTTTTGGGGGATGGGCAGCCACTCAGTGAGTTGGCCTTGAAAATATATGTATCGGATTAGTGTTCCACACTAAAAATCCTCTTATTTGAGCCCCATATTGCAATCGTCTGCAAATACTTACTATTTGGGTGGTGTTGTGGGGGTGGGGTGGTCCCATAGACACTTTTTCCGAATAATGATATCAAATTCGTGCTTTACTCCCAAAGACCTTTCATTTGAGCCCCATATTACTATGGTCGTAAATTTGTCCCCTTTGGGGGATGTTTTTGGTGAGAGACGGCCCCCCAAACACTTGGTCCCATATTTGGATATCAGATTCGTATTCCACATTCAAATACCTTTTATTTAAGCCCCATATTCCCATGGTCAGTAAAGAAGTCCTGTTTGGGGGTGTTTTGGGAAAGGGGTGGACCCCCAGAGACTTTGTCCCAAAATTGGGTATCAGATTCGTATTCTACTCGCAAATACCTTACATTTGAGTCCCATATTGTCATGGTCGGTAAATATGTCCGATTTAGGGGTGTTTTGGGGGTTGGGGTGGTCCCCCAAACACTTGGTCCGACAATTGGATATCAGATAAGTTTTCTAATTTTAAATAACTTTAATTTTTAAATAACTTTTCATTTATATATATTTGGTAGGTTTTGGGGGTGGGCGGCCGCCTAGGTACCCCATCCGAAATTTAGATAACAAATTTTTGTTTTAAGGTTGCTATAAGATGGCACATAAAATTTCGCTTAAATCGCACAACCCTTCTCTGAGATCTGGCGCTTTTGAAAATCAGGGTCCGCCTGTAGGACCGTATTATGGTCACGAAGTCTAAAACAGATCTTAGTTCATGGGTTCTTAATGTAGACCCCAAGATCCACTCTGTCCTTTAGCTTTGATCCATCCGGGTAACATGAAAAAACTGCGGCTTGTAAGCCCTCAAGAAGTCAAATCGGCTGATCGGTTAATATGGAAGTAATACCGGGTTTAGATAGATTTGGACTTTAGTTAGTAAAGTTGCTGAAAGTCATAACAGAACACTACATGCAAAATTTCAGCTTGACACAGTTGTTGAAAGTCATAACGGAGCACCACATACAAAATATCAACCGATTCGGATGAAAATTGTGGCTTCCAGGGGGTTCAAGAAGTGAAATCGGGAGATTGGTTTATATGGGAGCTATATCAGGTTATAGACTGAACTGGGCCGTATTTGGCACAGTTATTGAAAGTCGTAATACAACATCGCATGCAAAAATTTCAGCCATATCGGATGAAAAATACGGCTGCCAGGGGATCAAGAAGTCAAATCTGGAGATCGGTTTATATAGGAGCTATATAAGGTTATTGACCGATTTGGACTGTACTTGGCACAGTTGTAGAAAGTCATAACGGAGCACCACATAGAAAATGTCAACCAAATCGGATGAAAATTGCGACTTCCAGGGGCTCAAAAAGTCAAATCGGGAGATCGGCTCAGTTGTTAGAAGTCATAACAGAACACTACGTACAAAATTCGAGCCAAATTGGACAAAAATTGCGGTTTGTAAGGACTCAAGAATTCAAATCGGGAGATCGGTTTGTATGGGAATTATATCAGATTATATACCGATTTGAACGGTACTTGGCACAGTTGTTGGAAGTCGTAACAGAACACCACATGCAAAATTTTGGCCAAATCGGAATTCCAGGGGCTCAAAAAGTCAAATCGGCAGATCGGTTTATATGGGAACTACTAGCCGAACCGGGCCCACTCCGCTGTGACTTAACTCTCTAATATCTTTTTAGGGTTGGGACACTTCGCCTTGAAGGTGTATATCGAATTCGTGCCACTGTAGCCTATGTCCGCCTATAACGACGGATGCCTGCGTTCAAATCCTGGCGATAACATCGGACAAAATTTATGCTGGCGATATTTGCCATGCATGGTCATGTAAAAATTCTCCTCAAAGAGATGTCACACTGCGGCACGCCATTCGGACTCGGCTATAAAAATAAGTCTCTTATCATTGAGTTTAAACTTGAATCGAAAAGCTTTCATTGATGTGTGATAAGTGCGCCCCTTCTCGGTTCCTGGTCAAATATTTTCTCCACTCCCAAATACCTTTCTTTTGAGTCCTATATTAACTTATTGGTAAATATTTATTGTGAAGTGCAAACAAAATTTCGAAAATTCGGGGGAGGGATGGCACTCAGACATTTCCACTTAAATATGGATATCAAATTCGTGGTGCTCTCCCAAATCCATTTAATGTTAGCCCCATATTGCCATAGTCAGTTAATATGAAATGTATGGAGGATGTTTTGGGGCGGGGGCGGCCACCGGCACTTTTCCCTTAAAATAAATATTAAATTCGTTATTTACCCCCAAATACCGATGATTTGAGCACACAATCGAAAATGAAGTTCAGTTTAGATGGCGCTTACGGGCATACCCCCAAACACTTGCCTCTAAAATTGGATATCAAGTTCGTTTTCTAGTCTCAAATACCTTTCATTTGAGTCCCATATTGTCATAATGGGTCAATCAACATATTTGACATATTTTTGGAAAGAAAAGCGCCACCTAGACTTGAACACAAATTTTAATACCTTTCATTTGAGTCCCGTATACACATGTTTGGCTAATATGCCCATTTGGGGGTACTTGGGTGTGCGGCGACCTCCCATTACTTGGTCCTAAGTTTTGTATGCCATATTTATAATCTCCTGTCGAATACTTTTCACCATATTGACAAGAACGTCAAATATATCTGTTTAGAAGAGTTTTTGGGTTGTGGAGGCCCGCTGGGTACTTGGACCCAAATTTTAATACGATATTCATTTGATACCCATATTGTGCCATCGGTCCACTTTTGATTTTGGATGGCGTTGTTGGGGTAGGGGGGAGGGACCGCCCCCATCCGATATCTAAAAAATTGAATAGCCTATGTTTCCTTCCACACAAACTTACGCAATCTGTGAAAATTTTAAGAAAATCGGTTCAGCCGTTTCTGATTCTACGGAAGAAACAAAAAATCGAGTCCCATATAGGCATGATGGGTTATATTCCCATTTAAGTCGTTTTTGGGGGTAGGGTTACCCCCTATACTTCGATGTGATTTTGTATGCCAGATTTGTAATCCCCAACGACCTACACCATTATTAAGAATCTGTGCAAAATTTTAAGCGGCTAGCTTTACGCGTGGTGGCTAAATCAACTCAGAATGTCGAGACGATCCTGAATATATATACTTTTTATTTTCGAAGTGTTACAAACGGAATGACTAGGTTGGTATACCCCCATCCTATGGTGATGGGTATAAAACTGTTATAACAGACGAGTATTGGTCACATACTTAAAACGATATATTTTACCTTTTTGTAAGTAAATTGTAAAAAAGCAAGCAATACCATACAGAAATAGAAATTTCTATAACAATTTTGCTCTTTGGCAATGCAACTGAGGTCTTCTGGTCAAAGCAAATTTGATTTGTCCAGCAGACAATGTAAGTACTTCAAAAAAGCTAAAGAGCAACTTACCAGAATTATTGGGTTGCCTAAAAAGTAATTGCGGATTTTTTAAAAGAAAGTAAATGCATTTTTAATAAAACTTAGAATGAAGTTTAACCAAATATATAATTGCCATTTTGTTTGATAACCTTTTGTCATCTTCCTGGCAAATTTAGTATTCCACGCTCATAGAACTTCTGGCCTTTATCTGCAAAAAACTGAACCAAGTGCGATTTTATAGCCTCATCATTGCCGAAAGTTTTACCATTTAAGGAGTTCTGCAAAGATCGAAATAAATGGTAGTCTGATGGTGCAAGGTCAGGGCTATATGTTGGATGCATCAAAAGTTCCCAGCCAAGCTCACTCAGTTTTTGGCGAGTGACCAAAGATGTGTGCGGTCTAGCGTTGTCCTGGTGGAATATGACACATTTACGATTGACCAATTCTGGTCGCTTCTCCTTGATGGCTGTATTCAATTTGTCCAATTGTTGACAGTAAACATCCGAATTAATCGTTTGGTTCCTTGGAAGCGGCTCAAAATATACCACACCCTTCCAATCCCACCAAACAGACAGCATAACCTTCTTTTGGTGGATATCAGCCTTTGAAGTGGTTTGAGCTGGTTCACCATGCTTGGACCATGATCGTTTTCGATTAACGTTGTTGTAAACAATCCATTTTTCATCTCCAGTTATGATTCGTTTTAAAAACGGATCGAATTCATTGCGTTTAAGGTGTTTAAGGTGCATATCACAAACGTTGATTCGGTTTGTTAAATGAATTTCTTTCAATACATGTGGTACCCATATTAAAATTGACGCCAAACAAACAAATGTAAACAAAATTTCGCGTACTTTTTTTCTAAAGCAAGCTAAAAGTAACAGCTGATAACTGACAGAAGAAACAATGCAATTACAGAGTCACAAGCCGTTGAAAAAATTTGTCAACGCCGACTATATTACCGACAATTACTTTTTGGGCAACCCAATAATTTTAAAAATAAAACAATTAGAAATTTGTGTTTATTTTAAAAATTTAAAATACAATTGTTTTATTTTTCAAGTAGTATCCTGTTTCTTGCATGTAAAATTATTGTATGTATATAGAATAATAATAATATAAATATTAGTTTATTTCATTGTGTATGTCTCTATATAATTAAAAAAGAAAAAAACACACAATTTTCAATTATTTGTCCTCGTCGTTCCAGTAATTTGTTGTAAATTGTTTAAAATAAAACCCTGTACCCGAAATAAAAATGATAATTTATATATATATATATAAACTTTAGAAGAAAATATAATAAACAAATACAAATGTATATAAATATTTACGTAAAAAAAAAACATTATCTAGTGACAAAAATTCCATATATGTATGTTTTAACAATTTTGAATTGTTTTAATATAATCATGGGCATATATGTAGGTATATTGAAATGGGTAAATATGTGAGGAGTAGGCATGTACACATCAATATATGCATGATGGTTTCCTGTTGTATATAATAAAAATTGTTTTTTTTTTTCATATATAAAAGAAGGCACTTTGTTTACATAAGTCATCATCAGAGTTTAAGGCAAATATTGGATTTTAAACAAGTAACACGAGGAATTCGCTAAGCAACAGAAAACACAACTGAAATATAAGCAAATTTTTGACAAAAAAAAATAAAAACATTAAATTACACAAAAAAAAGAACAATCAACTTAAAGAACAAACAAAAATAGTTTTTTTTTAATAATAATAATTACTTTTAAATGAAAATACTTTTCAGTTAAAGCGCTTAGTTTGAAAAAAATAAAGAGACATTACATTACATTACGGCATATAATAGTAGCAATTAAAATATAATACAACTAAAAACACAAAAAAAGAATACTTTATGTTAGTTTAGAAGAAAGAAACAAAAAAAAAAAACAACATAATTCGGACAATACAAAAACATAAATACATTGAAACTTTTTAAAGTTTTCTTACTGAAGAAAAATACTTAAAATTGATTGCGTGTATGTGTGCACTTGGTTAAGAATTAAAACCAAAAGAAAGAAAAATCTTTTTTTTTTTTCAATTATCCTATAAATTACAATACAAAATTTTATGTGCGTCAGTGTGTTTGTGATTTGAAATAGAAACAAACAACAAAAAGATTTGAAATTTCCACGACCACCAGATCCAAGTTCTCTCAAATAGGCCTAATTATTGGAAACGGGCACCCACAAGATTTTATCTTGTTCCTTGTCAACGGCATCCTTGATTTGAGTACACATGTGTTTAATGCTAACACCAGGTATAACGGCTGCAAAAGATTAGAAAAACAAAAAATAAAGAGATGAGAAGTTATAGGGTTTCATATGTGTAGATAAAGTATTTTATTCTATTTTATTTATATTGGGTTGCCCAAAAAGTAATTGCGGATTTTTTAAAAGAAAGTAAATGCATTTTTAATAAAACTTATAATTAACTTTAATCAAATATACTTTTTTACACTTTTTTTCTAAAGCAAGCCGACTATATGAAAAATCCGCAATTACTTTTTGGGCAACCCGCTCCGCTGCGCCTTCTTTTACTTTATATGGAACAAAAGTATCTTTGGAATATTGATTTTTGACAATTAATGAGCTTTTGGTGAAATACCATGCTACGAAAATAGAATATCGCTTGACAAACAGTTATAAGTGCCTTTATCTGATGATCTTTATTGGTCTATGATCTATGATCCCATAAGATCTTTATTGGTCTACGAAGTTAAGTTTGGATGTAAGGTGTCCTCCATTCTAAAAAAATATTTTATTTCAGCCCGTTATTCTCATGATATCTGGTTTAGGAGTGTTTTCGGGGGTGAGGTGGTCCCCCAGACACTTGGCCCTGAAAAATATCAGCATCGTGCTCTTCTTTGAAATCTCATTTATTTAAACCCCATATTGCCATTAGTTTAGGGGAGTTTACACGATGAGGCGTCCCCCAAACTCATGATACCAAAATAGGTTATCAAATTCGTTTTCTAATCTCAAATACCTTTCATTTGAGCCACATATTGGCATGGTTGAAAAATGTTTACAGTTTGCGGAATGTTTTGGGGAAGGGGTGATGCCTTAAATACATGGTCCTAAATTTGGATATCAAATTCATATTCTACTCCCAAATACCTTTATTTGAGCCCCATATTGCGATGGTCAGTAAAAAATTGCTGTTTGTGGTGTATTTTGGGAAAGGGGTAGACCCCCAGAAAATTGGTCCCGAAAATGGGTATCAATTCTACGGCTACGTTGGCTAGGTCATGTTATCAGAATGGATGTAGAAGCTCCAGCAAAGAAGTCTTTTGAAGGCAAACACGGTGGTACACGCAAACCGGGAAGACCAAAAGCCCGATGGAAAGATCAAGTTGGGGGACACCTCGAAACTTGGTGTCAGAGATTTTAGAATGAGCGCAGAAGATCAAGGCGCTTGGAACGCCATTCTACGTTCGGCTAGTAGAACAAATATTCTGTCATAGCCAAATAAAGTAAGTAAGTATTGGCATGGTCAGTAAATATGCCCGATTTAGGGGTGTTTTGGGGATTGGTGTGGTCCCCCAAACACTAAGCCCGGAAATATATATCAGCAACGTGCTCTATTCTCATACAACTATCTATCATTTATTTGAACCCCATATTGCCATTGGCTTCAAAATTGGATATCAAATTAGTTTTCTAATCTCATTTAGACTCCTTATTGCAAAAGTCAGTAAATATTTCCGGTTTGGGATATTGGCCCTAAAAACCATAAATATTTAGTTCCACTCTCTTTAAGACCCAAAATTGTCTTGGTGAGCAAATACGTCCTATTTGGGGGTTGTTATGGTGGTGGGACGTCCTCTAGACAATTGGTCCCTAATGTTAATATCAGATACGTGGTCTACTCTCAAATACCTTTAATTTGAGCCCCATATTTCCATAGTCGGCAAACATGACCGGCTTTGGGGGTGTTTTGGGGGATGGGCGGGCGGCCACTCAGTGAGTTGTCCTTGAAAATATATATCGGATTCGTGTTCCACACTAAAAATCCTCTTATTTGAACCACATATTGCAATCGTCAGCAAATACTTACTATTTGGGTGGTGTTGTGGGGGTGGGGTAGCCCCATAGACACTTTTCCCGAATATAAATATCAGATACGTGCTTTACTCCCAAAGACCTTTCATTTGAGCCCCATATTGCCATGGTCGTAAATTTGCTCCCTTTGGGAGATGTTTTTTGGGGAAAGGGGCCCCCCAAACACTTGGTCCCATATTTGGATATAAGATTAGTATTCTACACTCAATTACCTTTTATTTAAGCCCCTTATTGCCATGGTCAGTAAATAAGTCCTGTGGGGGGGACCCCCAGTGGGGTGGCCCTATAGACACTTCTCCCGAACATTAATATCAGATTCCTGCTTTACTCCCAAAGACCTTTCATTTGAGCCCCATATTGCTATGATCGTAAATTTCCCCCTTTGGGGGTATGTTTTTGGTGTGAGGCGGCCCTTTAAACACTTGGTCCCACATCTGGATATCAGATTCGTAATCTACACTCAAATACCTTTTATTTAAGCCCCATATTGCCATGGTCAGTAAATAAGTCCGGTTTGGGGGGTGTTTTGGGGAAGGGGAGGACACCCAGAAACGTGGTCCCACATTTGGATTTCAGATTCGTATTCTACTCGCAAATACCTTTCATTTGTGTCCCATATTGCCATGGTCGGTAAATATGTCCGATTTAGGGGTGTTTTTGGGGGTTGGGGTGGTCCCCCTAAAACTTGGATATCAGATACTTTTTCTAATCTTAATTACCTTTCATTTGAGTCCCATATTGTCGTGATTGGCGTATATATATATTTGGTAGGTTTTGGGTTGGGGCGCCCACTACTTCGTATTAGTCGGTTGGTATTGTAAATGGGCTATATCGGTCCACGTTTTGATATAGCTGCCATATAAACCGATCTGTGATCTTGACTTCTTGAGCCGCTAGAGGGCACAATTATTATACCATTTGGCTGAAATTTAGGGGTTGCTCCCATAGATACTTTTCCCGAATATTAATACCAGATTCGAGCAATACTCCATAACGTGGTCCCACATTTGGATATCAGATTCGTATTCTACTGGCAAATACCTTTCATTTGAGTCTCATATTGCCATGGTCGGTAAATATGTCCAATTTAGGGGTGTTTTGGGGGTTGGGTTAGTCCCCCAAACACTTGGTCCTACAATTGGATTTTCAGATACGTTTTCTTATCCTAAATACCTTTCATTTGAGTCCCATATTGTCGTGATTGGTCTAAATATATGTTTGGTAGGTTTTAGGGTGGGACGGCCCCCCTAGGTACCCCATCCGAAAATTGGATACCAAATTTTTATATTTAGGGTACTATATGAGAGCACACAAAATTTCGCTTAAATCGCACCACCCATCTCCGTGATTTGGCGTTTCTGAAAATTGGGGTAAGGGGGAGGGTGATGTGTGTTGTGTGGTCCCTAGTCACAATCGGAACATACATCCTGCACGTTGGCATCAATCCTTGCTCTGTTGAAATGGAGGCGGCTGCATATGCCGGATCGTAATTGAGCCAGAACTACTCTGGTTTGCCGGGGGAGGTCAATTTCTTCAGGTTCAATGGGAGGTGGTCGTTCTCCAAGGACCATTTTCACCCGGTAGCTATTCACCGCATCTGCTACCGTACCTGTCTAGGCCCGCTTGATCTAGAGGTTCTCTTCTGAAGCGCTGGACCTCACGCTCTAGATCGTGTAGATCTACCTTAAGGCTTCTGGGCGGTGAATACCTACCCATAAGATAATGATTTGGATGGTCACTGCGATTACAGGCTAGAAGGTATTGTCTTTGTCTCCTAATGGAGGTGGTCCACATGAGAACTGAGGAGACAGCCCGTAGCAGTTCGTAGGGCGGCATTCTGACAGATCTGTATATTATTCCACTGCGTGTCACAAAGCTAACGGGACCACACTGGCGCTGCATAACTTACCACAGACCGGCCAATTGCTTTGTACGTGGTCAACAAGGTTTCTTTGTCAGCACCCCCAGTGCTGTCGGCAAGTAACTTGAGGACCTTGTTTTTACTTTTGACTTTATCGCAAATTGCTGTAGCATGTGAGGAGAATTTGTAAGAGCTGTCAAATGTGACACCAAGTATTGTGGGACACTTGATTGTCGGAATTGTCAGTTCGTCGACCATCACTTTCAGCTTCCTACGCACCTATGTGGCTGAAGATTTGGTGGCAGATATCTTCAAATTTATTCTAACCGTAGAGGTGATTTTCTCGTGAGTATCTCGTAAATTTTCTCGTTAGTCGCGAGTTTTTCGTGAGCGTGATTTCACTCACTTACACTCAGGCACGAAGAATTCAAACACAATCTCGCACAATCACGCACGATCACGTACTTGAATTTTTATATCACTCACAAATCCCGTGACTCATTCGTGATTTACGCATGACACGACAACTAACGTACACAATCCAATGGCAGCCGCTTGTACGTACCGTATTGACCCGATGAATTCCTTCATCGGCAAGGGCAGCCGCCTCAGTGTACCACACACAGTGCTACTACAACAACAACAACAATCCCATGGCAGCCGGTTGTACGTACCGGATTGACCCGATGGAATCTTCATCGGCAAGGGCTGCCGCCTCAGTGTACGTGTTCGTCTTTTTTCGTCATGGGAG
This sequence comes from Stomoxys calcitrans, assembly GCF_963082655.1. Classification (NCBI taxonomy): domain Eukaryota; kingdom Metazoa; phylum Arthropoda; class Insecta; order Diptera; family Muscidae; genus Stomoxys; species Stomoxys calcitrans. The sequence continues at coordinate 74,841,731 of NC_081554.1, read as the reverse complement.
AGGCACATCCCGGAGTGCCTTCTCCGTATGCTTTTGGTCCGTGCCGGGATTGAAAAGAACCCCGGACCCTGGTTCTGTTCCGTTGCCAGAACCGCCTTCATCATCGGTCAGTGTCGGTGAGGTGTAACAGGTGCTTGGAGTGGGTACATTTCCGTTCTTGCTCTGGCCTAACTTCGCTACGGGAGTATAGTCATACTGGCTATGTCGCTAGGTGCTGTGCGAACATAGCCAGCAGTGGGTCACAAGCGTCGGCGTCCTCGTCGTCGGACTATGTGACCCCCCCGACCTCTCCCGTACGGCAATTTATGCAAAGACAGCACCCTAGCCCTACTATTGCCAGGCCAGTGTCGGGAAATGTATCGTTCCTGCAGTTAAACTGCAATGGACTGCGAGGCAAGATTGATGAGATTGTGGATTTTATGAGTCGGAAGAGCATATCGGTCGCAGCGATCCAGGAGACAAAGCTGACTAACACCTGCAGCTTGCACAGTTGTCACGGCTACAATGTGCTACGTAAGGATCGCTCAAGGAATGGAGGTGGGGGATTGGCCTTCGTTATACACCATTCCGTGCAGTATAGACCTATCTCGCCTGCGCTTGACGCTAGTGACCCATACATGGAATGTATGGGGGTAGCAGTCAAGTCTGGTACTGCCGAGATAGAGATATACAACGTGTATATACCGCCGGTTGGCAGCTGTGACCCGATTAATGGCCAGGCCTACAGCCCCGACATAAGTGGGTTGCTATCTGGCCATAGTCGTCTGGTTCTGGGGGATTTCAATGCACATCACTCGTCATGGCATTCTCCCCTAGGCAACGACCAGCGTGGCATAGCTTTGGCAGAGCAAATAGATAGCTCCACGTTTTGCACGGTGAATGAGGATGCCCCCACTAGGATTACGAGGAGGTGCAGCAGCTCGCCAGACATCTCAATCGCATCCCCTGATCTCCTGAGTGACGTATCCTGGCAAGCCGTCATCTCTTTGGGGTCAGACCACCTCCCCATAATCCTCACAATCGACCGACCACCCGACTTCATAACCTCTGAGCGCCGAACGTTCATCAACTACAAGAAGGCCAATTGGACTGGCTTCAGAGAGTATACCAATCGCCGCTTCAATGAACTGCCACCCCCCTCTGATGTGCTTGTGGCCGAGAAGAAATTCCGAGACATCATCAACGCAGCAGCCGCTCGCTTTATACCAGCCGGTCGAATACCGCAAGTGCGACCCAATTTCCCGGCGCAAGCAGTGGTACTCGCAGACGAGCGTGATGGGATTCGTGCTATGGACCCCGCTAACCCCAGAATCAGCGAGCTGAATCTGGAAATAAACAGGGTAGTCAACGAACATAAGCGGAATTTGTGGCTGGAACACTTGGAGCAATGTAACTTAGGCACCGGTGCAGGCAAATTGTGGGCCACTGTTAAGTCTCTCTCGAACCCCGGTAGACGGGACGACAGGACCTCAGTCACTTTTGGCGAGTTAACCGTGACTGATCCGAAGAGATGCGCCAGGTTGTTCAACCGTCAGTTTATCGTGCATCCCGAGAGAGACAGGGCAAGGAGGAGAGCCATTCGCCGTATTCGTGGTCTCCGAGCCGATGAACAGCCATCACAATTTACCGTGGGCGAAGTTACGAATGTCATCCGTGGCGCCAAATCTTCCAAGGCGTTGGGCCCCGACGGAATCTCTACATTGATGCTGAAGAATCTGGATTTACCTGGAGTTGAGTACCTTACCACTGTCCTTAACCTGTCATTGAACACTCTTATAGTTCCCGATGTCTGGAAAATGGGCAGAGTGATCCCGCTACTGAAGCCTGGTAAAGACCCGAGTTTGGGGGAGTCGTAGAGACCGATCTCCCTTCTCTCACCAGTGGCTAAGACGCTTGAGGCATTACTCCTCCCGAGCCTCGTAGGAGAATTTCCATTCGCCGAGCATCAACACGGATTTCGGAGACTGCACAGCACAACAACAGCTTTGCATGCCATCACCACACACATTTGCCGTGGCTTCAATCAACCCAGGCCATGTGATAGGACGGTCCTCGTAGCATTGGACCTATCGAAGGCATTCGACACGGTCAGCCATGCCAAATTATTTGAGGACATCGCCAACACGTCCCTCCAGCCAGGCCTTAAACGTTGGGTCGCGAATTATCTGTGTGGCGAATTATCTGTGTGGCCGCCAGTCATTTGTGGAATTTAGGGATAAGAAGTCAAAACACCGTAGAGTGAAACAGGGAGTTCCCCAAGGCGGGGTGATATCTCCGGCTCTGTTTAATCTCTACCTATCCTCCATCCCACCTCCTCCAGACGGCATAGAGATCGTATCATATGCGGACGACTGTACGATCTTGGCATCAGGCCCCCCACCCATTGATGACATCTGCGATAGGTTGAACGTCTACCTCAACGAGCTTGCCTCATATTTCGCTGCAAGAAATCTGAAGATATCCGCCACCAAATCTTCAGCCACACTGTTCACTACAAATACGCGTGAGGTGAATTCTGAGCTGACTGTGATGGTCGATGGAGAATTGATTCCGACCATCAAGTGTCCCAAAATACTTGGCGTCACATTTGACAGCTCTAACACATGCCACAGCAATCTGCGATAAAGTCAAAAGTAGAAACTAGGTCCTCAAGTCACTCGCTGGCAGACAAAGAAACCTTGTTGACCACGTACAAAGCAATTGGCCGGTCTGTGGTAAGTTATGCAGCGCCAGTGTGGTCACGTCAGCTTTGTGACACGCAGTGGAATAATATTCAGATCTGTCAGAATGCCGCCCTCCGAACTGCGACGGGCTGCCTCCTTAGTTCTCATGTGGACCACCTCCACCAGGAGACAAAGATCCTACCAGTGCGAAGACATAACTATATGCTGTCTAAGCAATACCTTTTGGGCTGTTATCGCAGAAATCATCCAAATCATCATCTTGTGGATAGATACCCACCGCCCAGAAGCCTTAAGGTAGATCTACATGATCTAGAGCGTGAGGTCCAGCGCTACAAGAGAGAACCTCTAGATCAAGCGGCATATCAAGCGGGTCTGAACAACATTCATGCAGACACGGTAGCAGACGCGTTAACTGGCTACCGGGTGAATGTAGTCCTTGGAGAACGACCGCCACCCATTGCACCCGAAGAAATCGACCTCCCCCGGCAAACCAGAGTGATTCTGGCTCAATTACGTTCCGGCAGATGCAACCGCCTCAATTCCCACAGAGCTAGGATTGATGCCGACGTGCAAGATGTATGTCCCGACTGTAACCAGGGACCGCACGATACACGTCACCTGTTTAACTGCCCGGCCAGACCCACTCGACTCAGACCCAGATCCCTGTGGACGCACCCCATCTTAGTCGCGGAGTTCCTGGGTCTTGACACTCAACAGAATCAAGCAGACGAAAGATAGTACACAATAAACTGCTACAACAACAACAACAACTAACGTACACACCTCTAATACTGATCACCTGTTATATTCCTACACGATTTAAAACTACATCACTTTGGACGCAAACCAAAATTTCAGCGACATTGTGTAATGCAAGCCTCGTTTATGGGCCGAAGAACTTAAATCGAAAGATCGATCAATATAGTAGATGTATCCAAATAAGATCTGATAAAGGCATAGATATCGAAGGCTCTAATACAATTTACTGCTCAACGAAATCGGGTAATTAACGCGTCTTTTATGGTTCCTTAAATACTACACGTGCTGTTATATGGTTCTAAAGCATGGGTACTTGTGAAAGCAGATGAGGCAGTGCTTGGAGTATTTGAGAGAAAGATTCTTCGTAAAAGAGAATATAGGCGACGTATGAACCACGAGCTGTATGAGCTGTATGACGACGATAGCATAGTTACACGCAACAAAATACAACGGCTGCTTTGGCTAGGTCATGTTCTCAGAATGGATGAAGAAGCTCCAGCAAAGAAGTTTTTTGGTGGTGGTACACGCAAAGCGGGAAGACCAAAAGCCCGATGGAAAGATCAAGTTGTGGGAGACACCTCGAAATTTGATGTCAGAGATTTTAGAATGAACGCAAAAGATCGAGGCGCTTGGAACGCTTTTCTACGTTCGGTTAGTGGAACAAATCTTCTGTCATAGCCAATTAAAGTAAGTAAGACCTTAAATGGGGAGATTGATCCATTTTGTAGCAATATCCAAATAAAGTCAAATTTCCCGGCAAGGTACCACCCGAGTTGGAACATTGAGGCCCGATCTGTGTGGTGTTCATTGCTGTCACGAGAAGCGTGAGGTCAAGCACTTCAGAAGAGAACCTCTAGATCAAGCGGGCCTAGACAGGTACGGTAGCAGATGCGGTGAATAGCTACCGAATGAATATGGTCCTTGGAGAACGACCGCCTCCCATTGCACCTGAAGAAATTGACCACCTCCGACAAATCATAGTAGTACCGGGCGCGTCCACAGTTTGTGCATAATGGAATGCTTCATACGGAGTAGCGGCAACGGCAGTCGCGGACTATCAGCCGTATCGATCGGAGAGTCTCAGAGAGAGAGGTCGGGCGGCACCTCGATATAACAAGGCGAGTTATTGGCGCCTTTAAATTACCAATGGCCACCCTGTTGCCGCGCGGAACGAGTTTGCTCACCTATAGGAGATTGCCGAGGATCGCCACCTTTACACGAAATTGTGGTTACAACAACAACAACATAGTTAAACCTACACCATTCTCTTCACAGATATCCAATGCTTTAGAACAACTTACAGTTCCAAATCTTCATTTTAAGACTAAGATGTCAACGGACGGACAGACGAGTGGGCATTGGTGGATTTCTTAAAAATTGGTGACGACCTAGGTTATATGCATTAAAGGATTGGAAATGGATATTTCATTGTGTTTGCAAACAGAAGGACAAACTGAATATACATCTGTGATGGATTTAAAAATCACTTAGAGAAAGCATCTCGCATTTTTGGTTAAATTGTTTTATTTAAACGCCAGAATGCAAATGCAAAATTTGCAAATTTTGCCCTTGAACATTAAACTAAGGAACAGGGGCAACTTCCCACCCCAATATAGACTTATCAAATACTCTTGAAGTAATTGACAAATATTTAATGAACTTACCAGAGATATATTGTTTATAATCACTTTCAAGCTTAAGTGCCCGTTCATACATCTCCTTTGCTGCCTTGGCTGAAATTTTATCAGTTCCAAAATCACGTATCTCACGAATCTGTTTGGCAGACTTAAAACGTAATAGTAAAACAATCGGATAGATTTGTAAACGTTGTAAGCGTTCTACTGCTGATATTGATATATCAAGTATACAATGCCGACGATCCTAAAGAAAGCACAAAGAAAAAAATATTTAAATTTTCAGAAGAAATCTTCCTAGCTTTCATCGGCGACATACATTTTTGCAAGCGTTATTAATGGTTTCAATGGTGGTGCATTCGAATTTATTGCCACGTCGTCGATAATCAACGAATATATTTTGTTGCAAGCCCTCCTCCATGGCCTCCTGAGAGCAATCCATGACGGTAACATCGCAAAACTTAAAAAGGTTTGAAAAATCAATTGTAAGGCGTTCCATAACACATTCAGATAGAGGGCCTATGATTAAAACCGGACGTCGCACGGGAGCTGCAAATATTAAAGAGTATGATTAAAATGGAAGCTTTCGAATTGGGGGAAAAAAAACTTACAATCCAAACGTTCAACACGTTGATAGCTCAAAATGCCACCATCATCATTGAGGATGCCTGAATCAGGAAAGTAACTCAATTGGGTATTACTGAAACTAGCGATTTCCGTGGAATCTCTGGAGGAACTACGCTGATGTTTTTTTCGACGAAAAAACGAGCGACGTGTTGATGTACTACCACGACGAGCTGTGCTGCCACCCTCACACTCCACAACTTCGGCAGTGCGAATTTCTTCCTCAACTCTATAAAAAAAAAATAAATATCACAGTTAAGATGACAATGTTACAAAATGGACTAAAAGAAAACATACTTCATCTGAGATGGTATTATTCCACATTCCTTACGATAGCCTTTCGAGTCCAATTTCCAAGCACGCCATAAGCCAAAGGTTCCATTGAACACCGTATTGTCCACATACAGAACTTCGTCTTTAACAAAACGCAAATCTCCCTCATTCAAGTCACCAGTCCTATCAAAGCCAACACGTATGTAGAACGAATCACCCGATTTATCTTTAATTTGTTTCAATTCTGTAATAGAAAAAATTGTTAAGTGAAAGTTAAATAAAAAGTGCATTTGAATGCAGGAGTATATGAATCACACAGCTTGAAAATCATGCTTCGGCATTATTGGAAATCGAGTATAAGCGGTGTCAAGTTTGAAAAGATTTTGAATTTCGAGTTTTTGACAGAAGTCTAACCATAAAACACTCAAAATAAAAGAAGGCGGTCACCGTAGCGCAGGGGTTAGCATGTCCGGCTGTGACACTGAGAGAAATGAAATGAGCCTCATCGCTGAAAACAATTTTTCAATAAAACAATGGATTTCCATCGAGCTGATGACACATAGCCAGAATTATGCCACATATTACGTTTAGACACAATTATCAATCAATGCTGCAATACCGAAAAACTTTACTCCTAAAAAAATCACCCTTTATAAACCACAAAGTCGGGCGATCGGATATATGCAAATTATAAGTTTGCCCATGAATATCTCATTAAGGAACAAGGGCAAATTTCTCACATGTCAATGATTGCGGGTCCGATTTAAATTTCAAGCTCACGCCGAGGCGTGCTGCAGTGCGACAGCTCTTTTGGGAGAAGTTTTTACATGGCATAGCCAAGGGGCCAACAACGACCGCATTGGTGGACCCCAGAGCTGGTTGGAGTCTAAGGAAGGACTGCAGAACTCTTCAACAGAGCAAAAGCCACAAGAGCACCACACGATTTGGACATCTATAAGGCTGAGCTAAGAAAATATAAGAGCGAGCTTAGAAAGGCTCAAAACAAATCCTGGGTAGAATTCTGCAACTCCGTAGAGGATACATCTGAGGCCTCTAGGCTAAGGAAGATTCTGTCATCGAGACCTAAAGATTCTGCCATCGAGACCTATTACGGTGTGGTATATCCAGAAGTCAGAGAATGTATGGACAATGTCTAGTGGGAAACACTAGAACTACACGTTGTTACACATTTCCCAGGAAATTCTCCAACGGACAACGTGGCGCTAGAAGAGGTCATTGATATGCATTCGTCGGAGGCCATTAGGGAAATTGTGTCTGAGCCGAAAATCCTTTGGGCATATGCTGATGACGTGCCAATTGCGGTTAGGGGAAATTTTTCCAGCACTCTAAGAGATATACTTCATGAAGCTCTACGTGCAACAGCAAAGTGGGTTATCGAAAGTGGTCTAGGCATAAATCCGTGCAAGACAGAAGTAGTTCTTTTCAGCAGGAGATACAAGTTGCCTACAGTGGAACCTGTCTCATTGGGTGGAGAGAATGTTCCATTTACAGAAAGCTCAAAATACCTGGGTGTTTTGCTGGACAGGAAATTGAACTTCAAATCAAAACATTTTGGAAAGGGCAAGAAAGGTCACTCTTGCCCTATACACCTGCAAGAGAGCCATTGGCAAAAGATGGGGATTTAGACCGCGTGTCATGCATTAGGTATATACTGCAGTTGTCAGACCTATTATGCTATACGGTGTTGTGGTCTGGTGGACGGCGCCTCAAAAATCCACATACTGCTCAATACATAACCGGATCCAAAGGATGGCTTGTTTGTGCATCACAGCCGCACTGAGGACGACACCACCTGATGCACTGAATTTAATGCTACATCTTATGCCTCTGGACATTGTGGTTATCCAAATTGCTACGGACACTGTGTTATCCTTGATACCATATCCGATGTTCCAGGCAGGGTGGATTACACCCTACCTGAGCCGTTTTTTGATAAAAATTACTGTACCACAATGCCTGATAGAACCGATTGGAACTACGATATCCCGGGTAACAAAGGTTACATAGACTTCTATACGGATGGTTCCAAACTAACGACCAGGTGGGCTTTGGGGTGTACTCTAAAGATCTAGAACTTGTCATATCGAAGAGGTTACCCGACCACTGCAGTGTGTATCAAGCAGAGATCCTTGAAATTAAGGAAGTGGTGGAATGGCTAAGTTATAATGTCAATCCCTGGAGAACGTATTTCTGAACACAAAAACCGCCCCCGACTGTCGCAGATCTCTCAACGAGATGGCTGATGGCAGTTCAAAATTCACATTTTCTGGGTGCCGGGCCACAGAGATATCCCAGGGAATTCTAAAGCAGACGAGCTTGCGAGACTAGGAACTACCTTACACACACCAGGAACACTGGAATTTGTGGGTATGCCTCTAGCGACATGTTAGCTAAGTTTTCAGGACCAGGCCCGAAGGGCAACGAATGATAGATGGTCACAAAGAAGAGGCTGTGGGCATTCCAAAATTATGGCCTCATCTAGACTTGAAGAGGTCTACTGCTTTGCCGTCATTGGCTAGAACAGACGTCTCAGTCATTGTGTCCGTCATGACAGGTCACTGTCTAATCGGAAAACATGCTGACAGACTGAAGGTTGCCAGCAACGACTTTTACAGAAGCTGTAGGGACATCGAGGAAGAAGAGACTATGGAACACCTTCTGTGTGTGTGTCCCGCACTAGCAGTTGGAAGGAGTTCCACTTTAGGTTCTCATTTCTTTGAGAACCTGTCTGTCTGAATGTGAACATTCGCAAGTTATTGGGCTTTAAAAAGCCATCTGGATGGTTCAACGGTAGGAACTAGAAGACATCTTTCTTCTTCTTTTACTGTGGTATCACAATGGACGAAAACGTCTAAGTAAGTCTGATAGCAGACTGTAACCGTTTTACGTGGCATAGTACCACACAAATGTCGACGGCATTAGGAGGGGATTCGAACCTAACCTCTAACCTCTGCGCCACGGTGGCTTCCTTTGGTTATAAAATTGGGGAACCAACTTAGAAACGATCGCACGAATTACGAATAATTATCGCATCATTAGCGAAGGGCTCGATGAGAAAGGTTGTAACTAGATGAACTTTCCGCAATGAGGGGATTTATCCTCTATTTTGTGGCTTTTGGTTATCAATGGTTTTCTGAGATTTTTCAAGAGGAAGAGTGTTCTTGTTGTTGTAATCACATATTTGCATATGGAGGTAACGATTCTCGTCAAGCTCTTATAAGTGAGCAATGTCGTTTTGGCCAATAGGACCAATCGCTACGCAAACATGATGGTCATGTAAAAATGCAAATATCTCGGCTTGTCATATCGAGCATCATAGGCACTCGGTATTTAGGTTAGAGCCGGTGCTGACCGGCCTCTCACTGAGGCTCTCCACTCGATATTGTCGCTGATTGTCCGCGACTGCAGTTGCAGTTATCCCGTGACGGGTCTTTTAATCTTAGATGTGTGGTTGTGGGTCGGGCTCTGAACAACGGTGTCCTCCGCAGGTTGATCGAGAAGCAACAGGGTACCGCGGCGGTGCTGATTTCCAGGAAGGAATATCCCGCGTTAAATGTCATTCTCGATTTTACCCTTTTGCACCTTGTAAGATGAGTAAACTGAAGGTGTCGGCCACATGGCATTCCTTAAAATTTGGGCATTTTTCTGTTCTGATAACAGGTTATATGCGGCGCGATGGACTATATACCAGGGGACTTTTTCTTTCTGCCTTTCCTTGCGTCTTCTGTATACGAAAGGGTCAAAATTGGATGGGACACCGGGGAAGAGTCTACAATGAGTTCCTTGAAATGTTGATTTAATATAGGCTGCTGGACAGTTAGAATCCTTGAGTTGGGGGTCTTCATTCTCCACTGGAACCGATATCGATACATTAGCAGCTGCCCGATGGGGCATCACGATATACGTAAACAGTCAGACAATGTGAGGTCAAGACTAGTTAGGCTATGCAAAGTTTCTTCAAGTTTGGGATATACAGTTTCTAGGCTCTGCTACGAAAGATAACTACGTGAATGGCCAGGGCCTTCCGGCGTCTGATCAGGACGACGCTTATCCTGGGGCTAAGGAAGAATGACCTTGAAATGACTATAGGAGTCCTTATTGGTCATTCCAATGTCATGTTGTTGTTGTAGCCACATTTTTATGTGGAGTTGACGATCCTCGTCAAGCTCCTGTAGGTGAGCAAGCTTGTTCCGGTTCAAGGGACCGATCGTCGCGGGAACATTGTGGCCATTGGTTATTTAAAGGCGCCAATCACTTGCCTTGTCATATCGAGCATCATAGGTACCCAATATTTTGCCAAAGCCGGTGCCGCCCGGACTCTCACTGAGACTCTCTACTCGATATCTCTGACTGTCCGTCAATGGAATTGCAACTACTCCATATGGAGCATTCCACTATCGGCAATCTGTGGACGCGCCCGGTATCTAGCAGCTAAACTTCTCGTGACAGCTATGGGCACCACACAAATTGGAGCTCAAAGCTCCAGCCTGTGTTGAGCTCTTTGGCTGTGGTGCTGGTCTCAGAGGGAGGCGTGTTTCTGCAGAGTGACGAGGATTTATTGGAGGCGGTCGAGTACTGCAGAGCGAATTGGAGTCGCTTACATATGTGCATCGCAATATGGTGGATGTCTTTCTATCGTTACTTCTTTTTTCATTCTCTGTTCTTCACAGTCTTTTAGAACGAACACAAACGACCTATGGTCGCGGGTAAAGCGCTTAAAAACCGAGGTTGCTAATCGCGAGCCCTTCAACCTAACCCGACTTTAGAAAGGACAGACGCCTTGGGTGCAAGGGCCGGATGATTGCATTAATGAACTTGGTGAATATGAAGCCTTTTAAGGCGACATAGCGTTAAATGTACTGGGGGCGGGCTGCAATGATCGCGATTCCGCCTTTTCCAGAGAGCTCATCAGATTGCAAAAAAAGGCAAATTTTGCCCATGAACATTCCATTAAAGAACAAGGGCAAACTTCTCGCACATCAATGAGTGCAGTCCGATTCAAGTTTATGCTTAATGGACCTACTTTTTATAGCCGAGTCCGAACGGCGTGACGCAATGCGACCCCTCTTTTGAGGTGAAGTTTTTACATGGCATTGTACCTCACAAATGTCGCCAGCATTAGGAGGGGATAACCCCTAAAGATGTTGTTGTTGTTGTTGTAGCAGTGTGTTAAACACTGAGACGACAGCCCTTGCCGATGAAGAACTCCATCGGGTCAATCCGGTGCGTACAACCGGCTGCCATGGGATTGAACCCCTAAAGATCTTTCATTTGAGTCACATACTGTTCTGATCGACCGCTTGCTGTGTTTTTTGTCACAGACACTTGGCAAGAATTTGGATTTTAGATTTGTAAAGGGTGATTTTTTTGAGGTTAGGATTTTCATGCATTAGTATTTGACAGATCACGTGGGATTTCAGACATGGTGTCAAAGAGAAAGATGCTCAGTATGCTTTGACATTTCATCATGAATAGACTTACTAACGAGCAACGCTTGCAAATCATTGAATTTTATTACCAAAATCAGTGTTCGGTTCGAAATGTGTTCATTCACCGTAACGTTGCGTCCAACAGCATCTTTGAAAAAATACGGTCCAATGGTTCCACCAGCGTACAAACCACACCAAACAGTGCATTTTTCGGGATGCATGGGCAGTTCTTGAACGGCTTCTGGTTGCTCTTCACTCCAAATGCGGCAATTTTGCTTATTTACGTAGCCATTCAACCAGAAATGAGCCTCATCGCTGAACAAAATTTGTCAAAATTTGAACACATTTCGAACCGAACACTGATTTTGGTAATAAAATTCAATGATTTGCAAGCGTTGCTCGTTAGTAAGTCTATTCATGATGAAATGTCAAAGCATACTGAGCATCTTTCTCTTTGACACCATGTCTGAAATCCCACGTGATCTGTCAAATACTAATGCATGAAAATCCTAACCTCAAAAAAATCACCCTTTATTTTTCTCCCATAGATCTTTCATTTGAGCTCTATTTAGTACCGATCGTACTACACGTCCGTTTGAGGTAGATGCATACTCTACTCCCAATATATCCAGAACGACCTACATGGCCGTAAGGTTGTCCTTTAGGGTGTGGTGGTCCCACACACTTGGCCCTAAAGTTGGACACCAGATTCGCACCCTACTTTTAAACATTTTTCATTTGACAGTCATATTGTACGGATTAAGTCAGATGGAAGTTTTTATTTTATATCAGATGTCCATTAGGCGTACTTTACTCCCAAAGACCTTTCATTGGAAACCCATTGCTATGAGCATGCAAGAAAATGAAGTGCCCCATGTTGTTGTTGGTATTGTAGTCACATTTGGATGTGGATTTAGCGATTCTCTTCAAGATACAAGGTCGTTCCGGCCCATAGGGCCAATCGCCGCGGTAACGTGATGGCCATAGGTTATTTAAAAGCGCCAGTATTTATGCAGGAGCCGGTGCCGCCCGGCCTCTCATTGAGATACCGCTGATTGTCTGCGACTGCACAATTCAGCTACTTCGTATAGAGCATTCCACTTTCCGCAACCTGTGGATGCTGTTAGTAGCACCCATCTAAACTTCTCGTTATAACGATAAACACCACATAGGTCTGATCTCAAAGCTTCAGCCCGTATGGTGCTCATAGTTATACCCATTTTCATTGGGTTGCCAAGATCCAAGTCCTATGAAAATTTTGGGAAAACCGCATTAGTCGTTCTTGAGTCTATATGGAAAACAATCAAATCGCAGCACTTTGACTTTAATACATAAAAGAAAAGATTTCCCTTATGAAAACCTCTTAATGACGACCTTCGCCGATTGTTTAATACTCACTTTTCAATTTGTTTTGCACCAACATTGTTACAGTATCTGTCAGTTTCGAGATCTCATTGGCAGCCTGCTCGGCAGTCACACATCTGAGATCCACACCATTATACTCGAGAATTTGATCTCCCTTACGTACGCCAGCATGATCCGAGGGTGAACCTGCATGCACATCATGCACGAAAATTCCAACTTTATTGCCGCCAAAGAGTTTTATGCCGGGATTCTTTGATTTATCCATGTGCAGTGTTACATAACGGGGCTCTTCCTCATACGGCAGTGTTGAGGTTGTTGAAGCTGTCGTTGTTGTGGTGGCATTTGATGAGGGTATATCTTGACTTGAACTTATGTCCGATTGATTTTCCAAACTATCGGCAAAGCTTTGATCTTTTATTGAATTTTGAGATATAAGCGACGAAGATTGGGGCATTATTGCACTTTGTGTCATTACATTAGGGTTTGTAACAATGGGCATGGGGGGTAGTGAAGCCATCATGGGACGCAGCGGTGGTCTGGGGGAGTTGCGTGGAGTGGGTGAGCCCGAATGATTTACCGGAGATTCAGGTTCTAAATTGTGAGTGCCTTCATATTCAGCTGAGTGAAATTCTGTCAAGGGAGAGAATTAGAATGGAATGTTGAATCTTAATTATCTAGTCATGTACTTACTTTCTGGATTGTATTGGACCAACATGGTTATGGAATTACCACATTGACGCAACACATTAGCTGCTATGTCATTTGTAGCCGAGCGCATATTCAATCCGCATACCTCTAAGAGTTGATCGCCCACCTGAAGACCAGCACGAGTGGCAATACTTTTGTCGGCTACAGTTGATACAAAAATACCACCTCCATTGTTATTACATTGAATTGTAATACCGAGCGATTTGTCGCTCTTTTCAATCGTGACTCTTCTAAGATCTCCAGGGCATAAAAAATCCGACGGCACATTCGAGTTGCGCTTGCTGCCGCCGTGTGACAGAACTTCGACGTGAACCTGAGGCATGGGCGAACCACGGCCACTGTTGCCGCCATTCGCGGCGACATTGGTTAGGGCCGTGTGATGATGATGATGATTGACAACACCACTGCCGCCGCCATAGGGTGACATTGAGGAGGTCATCAGCGAAGTGGGCGTGTTGGCGGATGTATAGTGATGGTCAATGGAGCCGGAACTATTTTTGACACCACTGTTTTTACTAGCTACGCTTGGATTCGAGGGTATACGCAAACGTTGATGATCTTTCTTGCGAGGAAAAGTGCCACCCTCATAGATGACACCCTGCCCACCGGAACCCGGCAAACCCCCACCGCCGCCGCCACTAACAGGTGAGGGATGGTGGTAGCCTGGATGTGAGGGGATATTTGGCGGGTAGTCATTTAGGTAATGAGGATGAGCTTGTTGATGATGTTGCTGTTGCTGGTGTTGCTGCTGCATATAGTCCAGTTCGAACTTATCCACCGACGATGTGGGTATACCTATCGAAGAGTCCACTAAATGATGAGGATGCGAATTCACCGAGGAACCACCACCCGGTGTAAGCAATGGAGGCGGCGAGGGCAAGGTTAAAGGACTAGAGTGACGTATAGGTCTCATTGGCGAATGCGTGGACTGTGTAAAGGAGGGAAATAGCGGCATGTGTCGCGAATGTGGCCCATTATTAGTGGAGGTGTGGAAAAGCCCAGCTCCTCCGCCGGCTATGCCAGAGGCAATACTCTCACTGTCACTGGGATACTTGGACACATTTTTCGTTGCAGAACCCGGCGCCGATTGAGGCATTGGTATACCCCTTTTGGGGTAGTTGGCAAGCACAGGATATTCACTTATAGGTGGACTTTTTGTCGACAATATCGAATCTATAGAATTCTGAGATTTTAGTGATATCATATCCAATGAGTTTTGTTGTTGCTGTTGATTTGATGAATTAGATCTAATGAAATTTGTAGAGTGCGGAGGAGGCTGCAGAGGAATAAACAAACCTGGGTGCGGTGTACCCGACTGTTTGTTGTTCGTTACTATACTAGGATTATTATGGAACATATCGAACAAATGATGTTTGCGAGATATCACATCAGCTCCCCCCATAGACATTTGCTGTTGCTGGGAGAACTGTTGAACCCCGTTATTGATCACCTGCTGCTGGGCCTGTTGTCCTGTGGTCTTGTACAGTTCCGTCGGCGTTATATTCAGCGAGTAACGATTTTGATGGTTGTGGTTTTGTAATCTGGGATTGCCATATTTATCCGTCTGTTTTGGCCGCATATTGGGCAGAGCGGCGCCCATTATGGGATTTGGTCTCTGCAGTGGTTTGGATTGTTCCATAACCAACGGCTCTGGTTCCATGCTAGATGGGGTTGCATACACTGAATGTCTCATATAATTGTTGACGGCATAATTGTTGCCATTTCCGGAAGTGTTAGGATTTTGAAAAAGCACTGAACTAGGTATGGGATTGGAGTTGCGGTTAGGATTGTGTTTAACATTAGAGCCTAGCCCATTTCTAATGTGCGCCTGCGGTTTATTGTGCATTGGCGGCAGAGGGGGAGGAGCCTCATCGGAATCTACACGGTCATCCTCTTTGTCCACATTGATGGGTCCTGCTGTGAATAGCGAAAGTGGGGCGCGTTTTTTCTCACGCTGAACTATGGTGCCAGTCGGATTGTCCTGTGATGCTTGCAGTATATTAGTTCTTGGCCATGTGCCCATACTTTTGGCAGCAGCCTCCTTTTCTTTTTTCTTCGATTTGTTGCGCTTGAAGAGATTTTCCTTACTCTTTTCCGATGAGTTCTCACTTAATACTGAATCGAGTGCCGCCAAGGCATCGTGTTCTTGAGCAAAATGATCACCTCCATCTGAGCCCGGCTTGGAGATGTGTATTTTTTCCCTGAACTTACTAAGCATTTCGGCTATTTTCGAAGGATGCTTGGTGCCAGTAACCCGATGCATGGAGTCTATAGAGTCTGTTTGTGCGGCCGAAGTCGTCATGCGTCGTTGGGAGTCCGAAATTCCGGGGTCTTGCACATTTTTTAGAGCAAATATTGCTATGGATTCATTGCGATCGTCATTCAATATGGCAATCACATCCTCCAGCGATTGTATGCCATCCATGGATTTATTGTTTATGGACAGAATACGATCGCCAGCTTCCAACTCTGGTTCGAAGGCAGCCACTGAATTTGGTTCGATTTTCGAAATAAAAACACCTGTGTCCAGGTGGAGGCCATGGTTAGGATTTTGTTGAAGATTCAAATGCACCGTATAGAAGTGTCTCTTACTTTGACGTGTGCGCGACACCAATAAGTTACACCTGGGCGCAGAGCCCCGGATTTCATCGATCAGCATGCGCTTGGTGAGGTTTTGGCAGTCCAAGTTGTTTACTTTTACAATGACATCATTGATTTTCAGCTTTCCAAAGGCGGGAGAGACATTTGTCACCCCACACACCAAATGCCTTTGATTGCTGTCGTCCAATATGAGGCCGATTTCACAATCCGCATGATAGTTGGTCAGTTCTATTTCCAAAATGTCCTCGGCCTCGTAGGTGCTCATGCGGAAACTGCGTCGTGACGAAGAATCATTGTTCTGGTTCTGCTCCAATTGTTCCTTGAGCACATCAATTTTTCGCTGAGCTTCATCCTTTTGTTTCTTGATTTTCTCACTGTCCCTAATGGCCGAGAGTAAATCGGAAATCGCCTTATCCCTCTCCTTGCGCAGATTATCACATAATGTCTTCACTGAGTCCCGCTCCTGTACAATCTTCTCTCGCTGTGATATGGCCCAGTCGCGTACACGTTTGGCCTCCTCCGTATCTTGGGCGGCGCGCTCTACTTCGGCATGCGCCTTCTCTAGACTTTTGCGCAGCTTCTCAATCTCCTTGAAGTCATCCTTGCTGTCCGAGAATTCTTTGGACCAAGTACTTTCACGAGACTTCAACAAATCCCGCTTCTGCTGCAGTATCTTAAGTTCATTCTTATACATAATCTCATCCTTTTTATATTGCTCCAAATCCTTATTGGCTGCTGCCAAGTCGTCCGACATTTTCTGATGCTCTTGCAGCACATTATCTTTCTCCGAGAGCAGCTGATTTAGCTCCTCCTCAATGCGGCTTTTCTGCATGCTAATCATAAGATTCTTATCGGTCTCGCTGGCAAGCAGACTCTTCAGCTTTTGATTTTCCTTCTCCATTACCTCGCGTTGCAATTGAAATTGTTCGCGCTGCATGTTGAATTGATCTCTGGAGTCACGATAGAACTTGCGCTCCTTCTCCAAGTCCATGAGAACAGCATTGAAACTCTTCTTGTACTTTTCCTTTTCGTTCATAAGATCATTATTTCTCTCCTTACTAAGTATCAGTTCCTCGCTTAGTTTTTCCGTTTCGGGGCAGGTGCCATCGCATTTGTTGACAACGCCCCCACCTCCACTACCACCCGAAACTCCCCTCTCATTGTAATCACAATAATACGCATTGGCATTTCTTTCCGTTTGCGTATTGCTGCTCTCATTTTCCAAACGTATTAGCTTTCGTTCGAGCAGAGAGTTCTGTTGTTTCAAACGGGCATTTTCCGCAGCCACATCCGTTAATTTATTGCGTTCTGAGCTTTTTATTTGATTCATAGCTGCATTGTATTGTTCCTGATAGAATGCCAATTGATTCTCTAAATGATCACAACGTCGCACTGTATCGGCATGTTGATGCCGCAGTGTTTTAAGTTCCATCAACGCAGAATCATATTGTATTTTGATGGTGTCAAACTTTTTGGGATTACCAGATCCCGAATTGCTGCCACTGCCGCTGCCATTGTTATTGGCACTGTTGTTGTTCATGTTGCCTGCTGTTGTGCTGCCACTGGAATTAGATGGCGGTCGCAATGTCCGATCATAATCACCATATTCAGGGCTTTCTTCTGAAATAGAGATACAAAATCACATTAGAAATGACGCTGAGTACTTGCGCCCAAATTTTACTACGATATTCGTTTTCTAGGCTCCAACACCTTTCATTTGATACCCATATAGTGCCTATCCGTACACTTTTGGTTTTGGGTGGCGTTGTTGGGGATAGGGGGGAGGAACCGCCCTCATCCGATATCTAAAAACTATATAGCCTATCTTTCTTTCTTTCCGGTTCAGCCGTTTTTGATTCTACGGAACAAAAAAAACTGAGTCCCATATAGTCATGATAGGTCATATGCCCATTTAAGGCATTTTTGGCGGGGTTGGGTGACCCCCTATACTTTGATCTGATTTTGTATGCATTTTCGTAACCTACTATCGAATACCTTTCATTTGAGGCCCATATTGACATGAAAGCCCAATATGTCTTTTTGGGGGAATTTTAGGGTTGGGGCTCCCCGATGGGTACTTAGACCCGAATTTTAATACCATATTCATATTCTATTTTCCAAAACCTTTCATTTGGTACTCATATTGTCCCGATCGGTCCACTTTTGATTTTGGGTCGTGTTTTTGAGGTAAAGGGGGAGGGTCCGTCCCCTTCCGAAATCAACAAATTATAAAGCCTATTTTTCCTTCCTGACCATATTCGCAATCTACTCCTGAATACCTTTCATTTGAATCCCATATTGTCATAATCGTCCAAAAAACCTATATTAGGGGGGTTTGGGGTTGGGGCGGTCCCCCAGTTACTTTGGTCCAATTTTTAATATGAAATTCGTACTCTACTCCTAAATACCTTTCATTTGAGTCCCATATTGTCCCGATCGGTCCACTTTTATTTTTGGGTAGTACTTTTGGGGTAAGGGGGAGGGTCCGCCCCCCCCTTCCAATTGGATTCTCAGGTCTTTTGAGGAAGAAAGGGTGAAGATTCTTGTCTACGCTGATGACGTAGGCATCATGGTAGGTGACCGTTTATTTTTTTATTTTTAATTCATTAATCAACTGTGGCGGAGATTAACATGTCCGCCTATGACACCGAACGCCTGGGTTCAAATCCCAGCGAGAATATCAGAAAAATTTTCATAATGCTGGCTACATTTGTGAGGTAACCTGCCATGTTAAAACTTCTCTGCCAAGTGGTGTCACTATGCGTCCCTTCGGACTGGGCATACAAAAGGAGGCGCCTTATCATTGAGCTTAAACCTTAACCGGACAGCACTCAATGATATGAGAGAAGTATCCCCTGTTTCTTATTGGAATGTGAATGGGAAATTTAGTAGTAATTTTTTTTCTCTGCTGTTACAGAATGTGATCTACTCCTGTGGGTGACGTTACTGTGGAAGTTGAAGGCATGGTATCGGCCGATTCTAACCTATAGATGTCTGATCTGATGTCAAGTTTCGGAGAGTTGGGGCAGCCTCCGCAGATTAATCGAAAAGTTACGGAATATCCAAGCTTTTCTGATCTAGAGGGCAAGGAGAAGCACCCCGAGAAAGGCGCTGAATGTTATACTCGATCTAAGGTCCTTGCCCCTATATATTGGCTGGGCGGTAACAAAGATTGTCCTTAGACTGATATAATTAAGAACCAGGCGTTCCTCGAACTTTGCGGTGAGGCTTGGAGCGGGTTATACAACACAAGTATGTCCCAGGGTTCTTTCCTTGTTGACGGATTGTACGTCGTTTTTCCTTATAGGGAAATTTCTCTATTTTTAGCGACATAAATCAGTATGCGGTCTCCCAAAACGGACAAACTATGAGCACCACACCGATTGGAACTTTGAGCTCCGATCTATTTGGCGTTCATCGTTATCATCATAATCTCAGCTGAGACCAACCGGGTTCGTCCACAGGTTGCGGATAGTGAAATGATTCATACGGAATAGCTGCAACCGCACTCGCGGACCATCAGCGGTATCGAGTGGAGAGTCTCGGTGAGAAGTAGAGCGGCACCGGTTTTTTCTTAAATACTGCGTGCCTATGAGCGATATGACAAAGCGAGTTATTGTCCCCGTTAAATAACCAATGGTCATCAAGTTTTCTCCGATGACCGGTCCTATGGACGGGAACGAGCTTGCTTACCCATAGGAGCTTGACGAGGCTCCTCACCCATAGGAGCTTGACGAGGATCCAAAATTTGTCAAAATTTGAACACATTTCGAACCGAACACTGATTTTGGTAATAAAATTCAATGATTTGCAAGCGTTGCTCGTTAGTAAGTCTATTCATGATGAAATGTCAAAGCATACTGAGCATCTTTCTCTTTGACACCATGTCTGAAATCCCAAGTGATCTGTCAAATACTAATGCATGAAAATCCTAACCTCAAAAAATCACCCTTTATATGCCAAATCTGGTCTTGTTCCTAGCATCAAATACATCAGAGCACCTACAGCTTGTCTATAAGGAAACTCGATTCGTGCTTTCCCTGGTTTTGAAATGCATTTGACTGTATTTTCCATTGGTGTTGAAACTGGACGACACTCTGAGAAATTAAATCTTTCCAAAATTTTCTTGGTATAAGACTTTTGAGAGATTCTAATTTGATCATTGCTGTTTTCAATTTTTATACCAAGAAAGTATGAAGCTTCATTAGAAACGATCTTGAACTCTGATTTTAAACTGTTGAGAAAATGCTCAAGTTCTTCTTTGTCTGATGCAGCTACTAAACCATCATCGACATAGAGAGCAAGGATTAACTTTTTACCATCTTTCTCTCTTATAAACAAACAGCTATCTGCAGAGTTGGCCTTAAATCCATGTTTCTTTAAGAAATCTCCCATTCTTTTGTTCCAACATCTGGGTGCTTGCTTCAAACCACAGAGACTTCGTTTTAACAGACAAACTCTATTTGATCCATCGTTAAAACCTTCTGGCTGTTCCATGTACACGGTCTCTTTCAATTCACCGTATAAAAAGGCTGTAGACACATCAAATTGTGACAAATGTAGTCTTTCAGTTGCAGCAATACTTAGGACAGAGCGTATACTAGACATTCTTGCTACTGGACTAAAAGTTTCATCATAATCTTCACCTTCCTTTTGTTTAAATCCTTTTACAACCAGTCTTGCCTTGTACTTTTCAATGGTGCCATCTGATTTTGTCTTCACACGATATACCCATTTCGAGGGAAGTGCCTTTGCTCCATTAGGAAGATTCGTGAGTACCCAAGTTTTGTTCTCAATCAATGAATTCATCTCTGATTTCATGGCTTGTATCCAATTGATTCTCTCTTCACTTTCAACAGCTTCTAAATATCTTGATGGAGGTTCGGTTTGACAAACAAAATCATGTGCCATCATCACCATCTCATCGCTGACACAATTTGATATAATTACAGTACGATTTCTTAAGCGTTTCACAATAGTATTATCGCACGTATCATCTAATTCATCTCTTCGACGCTTTTTACGTTGGATTTCTTCAAAACCTTCAAAGTCTTCTAAATCACTTGTCGAATCTTGATTTTCGTTGTCGCCATCTTGGAGTTCGGCATCTTGCTCTTCGAAATCCTCTATATCATTTGTGGAATCTTGATTTTCGTTGTGGCTTTCTAGCGGTTCGGCATCTTGCACCGCTTTCTCTTTAACTAATTCTTGTTGGTATTCATCTTGTTCTTCACCTTCGTGATTATATGGACCGATGCGTATTGATATTTCTTTCCCATTTTTTTCTCTTGGATATTATTGGAATTCTTGTTGTTTTGCTCTTCCACAACTTCATCTTCTTTAACTTCTTCATTAGCACAACCATTTATTTCTTCGGAAAATATCACATCTCTTGATATTTCTACTATATTTTGTTCTTTAATATAGACACGATATCTCTCATCGCCGTCATAACCAACAAGATAACCTACTGTTGCCTTCTTGTCCATTTTCTTCCTACGCTGACTGGGAACATGAACATAGCATTTTGATCCAATAATTCTTACAGCGGTCAAAAAAAGTATTCATCATTAGCAAAATTGATAATTAATTCACTTATTTTGGGTAATTGAAGAAAATTTAAAGTAAACAAATAATGCAGTTTTATGCAATAGTTTATTTTTCGTAATATGTTTTAAAATAAATTCAAAAAATAAATTTAATTAGCGCAAAAAATGCAATTTTATATAATAACACCAAAAACAGAACAAAAAAAGTATTCATCATTGATGTGCTATCATCAAAGTCAAATTCAAATATTATTTGGGAATCCCCCTTTTCTGTTTTATTTAGTAAAGGAGGCTTTGCCCTTGACAGCAAATATTTAATTTCATTGAAAATATAGTTTTTGTCAAAATGGGTCGTAAGCAAAACGAGGTTTCTGATGAGGTAAAAGTTTTGATAATAAAACACCACAGGAATGGTTTAACTCAAAAAACTATCAGTGAAATATTAAATAGACCACGATCTACTATACAATCCATCATCAGAAAGTGGACAGAAACGAAAACTGTTGACAATAAACCAAGATCTGGTCGACCAAAAGCACTTTCAGTTGGAGATGTGCGTTGGCTAGTGCGGCAAGTTCAGAAAACTCCGAAGACAAATGCGACCATTCTTCGTAAAAACACTATGGAATATTTAGGGAAGGAAGTTACTACACAAACAATTCGAAATACACTCAAAAGGCATAGTTACAGAGGAAGAACTGCACGTAAAAAGCCCTTTATAAATAAAATAAACCGAGTGAAAAGGCTAAACTTCGCAAAAATGTATGTAAAACAGCCCGAATCATTTTGGAAAACAGTCATTTTTGCAGACGAGAGCAAGTTTAATCTTTTTGGGTGCGATGGAAAGGTCATAGTGTACAGAAAACCAAATACAGAGCTTGAAGAACGAAACACAGTTGCTACTGTAAAACATGGTGGAGGTGGTTTAATGGTTTGGGGGTGTATGGCGGCTTCAGGAGCGGGAAATCTTGAAATTATTAATGGAGTAATGGATCATAAGTATTACATTGACATTTTAAAGAGGAATTTAAAAGATAGTGCTGTAAAACTTGGGCTTGGTAATAACTTTCAATATTATCAAGATAATGACCCCAAACATTCTGCTTTAAATACCAAGATGTGGATGCTGTATAACTGCCCCAAAGTCATTAAAACTCCTCCTCAAAGTCCCGACTTGAACCCAATTGAACATCTTTGGGAACATCTCGAACGCAAATTGAGAACGCGCAATTTTTCGAGCAAGAGTCAAATGCAACAGGTGATAATGGAGGAATGGACTAATATAGACCAAAATATAACCGCTAAATTAGTCCAATCGATGTCAAACCGTTTAAAAGAAGTTATAAGACGCGGTGGTCGAATAACAAAGTATTAATTTTTTTAAATTATGTTATTTATTTTTTTGTTTTTTTGCAATGATGAATACTTTTTTTGTTTAATTTTTTGTGTTCAGCTGTAAAATGGCCCTTTTTGTTCCAATAAATACTATTTTTTTCTTTAAAAACAATGAAATTGTGTACATATATATCACACAAGCACTACTGCATCATTAGTTTAATATGTTTTTATTCCAATTGTCTTTTGTAGACTTATTAAAAAAAAAAACATTAGTAGAATAAGTTGGACTGTTTAAATTCACATTAATTATGCATGGAGAGTTAATTACTTCTTAATTACTTCTTTATTACTTCTTAATTACTTCTTTAATGGGGTCAAATCATGTTGTTATAAAACTGTCATTGATATGGAAATTATGTAGCCCTTTTTTTGTTAGGGGATCCTCATTGTACATTGATATCTATGCTATGTCACCCTTTCTTGTTGTGGGATCCTCATTATGTTGTTATAAAACTGTCATTGATATGGAAATTATGTAGCCCTTTTTTGTTAGGGGATCCTCATTGTACATTGATCTCTATGTTATGTCACCCTTTCTTGTTGTGGGATCCTCATCATGTTGTTATAAAACTGTCATTGATATGGAAACTATGTAGCCCTTTTTTGTAAGGGGAATGGGGGATTCGAACTTGTGTAAGCTGCTATTTCGATTAGGAATTTGGGATCCTACGTTTTTAGTTCTGGGTGTTATTTTTAAGGGGGGGATGGTGTTGATTTAACTGATAAGTGGGATTGAAACTATTTGGTTCGTCAATTATTGAGTTATAAAAATTCATTGAGTGTGACCCTCACTGTATGCTATGGGTCTTGCTCATTTCTTGTGTGTTGCTCATTTCTTGTGTGTTGCGGTAAGGTAGAAAAAAGGGAATGTTTGGTTTAATTATTATCTAATAATTGTTTTCATGGGTGCCTTAGTTGGGGATTAATGTTGACTTTTTTCCACTTAAAGTGTGACCGTCACTGCATGTTATGAATGCTGTGGCACTTGCGCATTTCTTGTGTGTGTGTGTTGTAAAGTGTGTAGGATATGTTTATTAAGGGGTTGATGGTCGTTTTCTAACTCTGAGTTTTTAATATTTTGGTCTCTATATGTTGCCCGTGAGTGGTATCCATAAAGGCTTCATTGTGTTGTGAAATGCGACTAGGTAGTAAGGAATATAATCTGTGTGATTTCTAATAAAAACACGAAAGAATTCGAAAGAATTGTCGTTTTTGGAGTGGAGATCAGTCACCCAGAAAAAGTCACAGTTTGATGCGGTTTATGGGCTGGTGGCATTATTGGACAGTACTTCTTCAAAGATTATGCGAATCGTAACGTAATTGTGAATGATGAGCGCTATCGTGAGATGATATCCAAATTTTGTTTGCCCAGAATGCAAGAGCTTGACTTCATTGCCATGTGGTTTCAACAAGACGGTTTCACATGTCACCCAGCACGCGTAACAATGGACTTATTGAGAGGCGAGTTCGGTGAACATATTATTTCACGTTCGGGACCGGCCGGCTATTTTAAAGCTCACGTCCATACAGACAAGCCCGCTTCAATTGACGCATTGGAAGACAACATTGAAGCATTTATTCGTGAGATACCGGCCGAAATGTTAGAAAGAGTATGCCAAAATTGGACTAAGGGGATGGACCATTTTAGGCGCAGTCACGGTCAACATTTGCATGAAATAATCTTCAAACATTAAACTATATGGACCGTGTTATCGATTCAAATAAAGATTTCATGAATATTTCTTAATTTTATGTGTTTTTTTTTTGTTTTTGAAAAACTTTCCTATAGCTCCTAAAAAATCACCCTTTGTATATAGATGTAACATAATTAATTTATAATTACATCAGTTTAAACATGTGAACAAAAAATTGTTCAACAATGTGAGGCCTCACAAAGTCAACAAATCATAAGTGACGATGAGGAATGTATTCCTGCAAATTCTATCCAGGAAATATTTCCAAACAGCCAGCCTATACCTGGATCGGTCGAAGACGATATGTTGCGGAAATCGGAAGAGGAGAAAGAGACCGAAATCCAGTTATTTTTAGTATTTTAGAAAAGTTTTTATAAATTTCCTGTAAAAGTATATAGAATTATAAATGAAATTTAAGAGAAATTTATATATTGGGTTGCACAAAAAGTAATTGCGGATTTTTCATATAGTCGGCGTTGACAAATTTTTTCAAGCTTGTGACTCTGTAATTGCATTCTTTCTTCTGTCAGTTATCAGCTGTTACTTTTAGCTTGCTTTAGAAAAAAAGTTTAAAAAAAGTATATTTGATTAAAGTTCATTCTAAGTTTTATTAAAAAAGCATTTACTTTATTTTAAAAAATCCGCAATTACTTTTTGGGCAACCCAATATAACTAGCTGACCCGGGCCCGCTCCGCTGCTCCCTCTTTTACTTTATATGAAGCAAAAGTTTCCTTGGTATGATTATTTTCGACAATTAAAGAGCTTTTAGTGAAATACCATATGATCTTTATTGGTCTACGAATTTAAGTTTAGATGTATGGTGTACTCCTTTCTTAAAATACTTTATTTCAACCCGATATTCCGACGATATCTGATTAAGGGGTGGTTTTCGGGGGTTAGGTGGTCCCCCAGTTACTTGGCCCTGCAAAAATATCAGCATCGTGCTCTCCTTTCAAATACCATTTATTTAAACCCCATATTGCAATTGGTTTAGGGGAGTTTAAACGATGAGGCGTCCCTCAAACACATGGCCCCAAAATTGGTTATTAAATTCGTTTTCTAATCTCAAATACCTTTCATTTGAGCCACATATTGGCATGGTCGAAAAATGTTTACCCTTTAGGGGGTATTTTGGAGAAGGGGTCATGCCTAAAATACATGGCCCTACATTTGAATATCAAATTCGTATTCTACTCCCAAATACCTTTATTTGAGCCCTATATTGCGATGGTCAGTACAAAAATTGCTGTTTGTGGGTTTTTTTTGGGAAAGGGGTATCCCCAAGAAAACTGCTCCCGAAAGTGGATATCAATTTTTGCTTTACCCCCCAATACCTTTTATTTAAGCTCCACATTGACATGGCCAGTAAATATGCCCGATTTTGGGATGTTTTGGGGATTGGTGTGGTCCCTCAAACCCTAAGCCCGGAAAATATATCTGCAACGTGCTCTATTCTCATATATCTATATATCATTTATTTGAAACCCTATATTACCATTGGCCTCAAAATTAGATATCAAAATCGTTTTCTAACCTCATTTAAACTCCTTGCAAAAGTCAGCAAATAAGTCCAGTTTGGGGCATTGGCCCCAAAAACTATAAATATTTAGTTCCATTTTCTTCAAGACCCAAATTGTCTTGGTGAGCAAATACGTCTTATTTGGAGGTTGTTATGGTGGGGGGACGTCCCCTCTAATGTTGATGATACGTGGTCTACTCCCAAATATCTTTAGTTTGAGTCCCATATTTCCATAGTCGGTAAACTTGACCGGCTTGGGGGTCTTTTGCGGGATGGGCGGCCACTCAGTGAGTTGGCCTTGAAAATATATATCGGATTCTTGTTCTACACTAAAAACCGTCTTATTTGGGCCTCATATTACAATAGTCAGCAAATACTTCCTATTTGGGTGGTGTTGTGGGGGTGGAGTGGTCCCATAGACATTTTTCCCGAAAATTGATATCAGATTCGTGCTATACTCCCCAAAGACCTTTCATTTGAGCCCCATATTGCTATGGTCGTAAATTAATCCCCTTTGTGGGATGTTTTTGGTGAGAGGCGGCCCCCCAAACACTTGGTCCCATATTTGAATATCAGATTCGAATTCTAGACTCAAATACCTTGATTTTAAGCCCCAATATTCCCATGGTAAGTAAATAAATCCTGTTTGGGGGTGTTTTGGGGAAGGGGTGGATCCCCCGAAACGTGGTCCCACATTTGAATATTAGATTAGTATTCTACTCGCAAATACCTTTCATTTGAGTCCCATAATGCCATGGTCGGTAAATATTTCCGTTGGAGTGGTCTCCCTAACACATGGTCCGATAATTGGATATTTGATTTCTTATCCTAAATACCTTTCATTTGAGTCCCATATTGTCGGGATTCGTCTAAATATATGTTTAGTAGGTTTTAGGAATCGCTTAAATCGCGCCACCCATCTCCGAGATGTGGCGTTTCTGAAAATTAGAGTAAGGGGGAGGGTCCGTCCCCCCTTCAGATATCAAAAAATGTATTACCCTATTTTCACCACGGGATCATTATGCACAATCTGTGAAAATTTCAAAAAAATCGGTTCAGCCGTTTCTGAGTCTATAAGGAACACACAAACAAACATGTCCATGTTAATTTGTGTACAAACTACAGGGCACAGTTTTCATCCGATCGTCTTCAAATTTTGTACAGGCATGTCTTTCGGCCTAGAGACGAAGTCTATTGAAATTGGAAAAATTGGTGCAGATCCGGATATAGCTCCCATATATATGTTCGTCCGATTTGGAGTAATAATGCAATAAAATGGTCATTTGTCAACCGATTCTCTCGAAATTTGGGAGGAAGGATTTTTTTTACGACTGTCGACATTACTGGTGAATGGAATGATGGAAATCGGTTTAGATTTAGATATAGGTCTCATATATACATATCGCCCGATTTTCACTCCTAGAGCCACTCTAAGCGCATTTATTGACCAATCTTGCCAAAATATTGCACAACGCTTTCCTCAATGACTAGCACAATATACATAGAGTTTGGTCAAAATCGGTTCAGATTTAGATATAGCTCCCATATATATGTTCCTCCGATTTGCAGTAATATTGCAATAAAATGGTCTTTTGTTTACCGATTTTCTCAAAATTCGGCAGGAGGGATTTTCTCTTGACTCTCAATATTAATACTGGTGTATTTCATGGAAATCGATTCAGATTTGGATATAGCTCTCATATATATATATATATATCGCCCGATTTTAACTTCTAGAGTCACTGCAAACGCATTTATTGTTACATCTTGCCCAAATTTTGCAAAACGCTTTCTTCGACGACTGCCACAGTTTCTGAGGAGTTTGCTCGAAATCGGTTCAGATTAGATATAGCTCTCATATATATGTACGTCCGATTTTGAGAAATATTGCAAAAAAAGTGATCATTTGTGTTCCAATTCTGTCGAAATTTTGCAGGAAGGATTTTCTTACGACTTTTGATACTGCTGGTGCATTTGAAAGAAATAGGCACAGATTCAGATATAGCTGTCATATATGTATATCGCCAGATTTTCATCCTAAGAGCCACTACAAACGCATTGCTTGACAAATCTTGCCAAAATTTTGCACAGCGCTTTCCTCGACGACTACTACATCATTTGATAAGTTTGCTCGAAAACAGTTCAGAATTAGATATAGCTCCCATATATCAGATTTTGGGTACTTTGCCATAATGTTGCCATTTGCCAACAGTAGTTTTTACATTTTAAACATATTTGCTCGCCGAGGTCCATCAAAATTGGTTCATAATTGGATATAGGTCCCACATTGTACTTATAGTGTACGTGTAGGGTATTATACAGTCGGCACCGCCCGACTTTTGCCCCTCCTTACTGGTTATATATAAGATAAAACAAAAAAAAATTAAAAACTATGGGTTTTTTTTTATTTTTGGAAGGGCGGGAGTTTTACGTAGTTTGGGATTGATTTTGGTTTGTTTTTTTTTCCACTTAGAGATTTTATTGGTCAGCCACAAACATGTTGGAAGGTATTTAGATTGTATTGATAAACTAGTCGTGATACTTATGTTCATTGATGTTGTAAAGGTGTTGGAATGCTAAGGAGTTTGGATAGAAAAATAAAAGGTTTAAAAAAATTCGAAGAACTCTTATCTAGTAGAAATGTAAGAGAAATGGATTCCAATTTTGAAATTTAACCAAAAATATTCGATTTTAGTTCCATCTAACTCGCCATTGAACAAACATAGAATTGTTTTTATTCCGCCGAAGTACCCTTATTCAAAATTTTCGAATTGAATTTTTTCCTTCAAAATATATACATTTTAAAAAAATTCCAAGTGAATTTCTACCGCGCCAAAGTACCATCGTTTAAATTTTTTTTTTTTTGTGATTTTTACCTAATTTCCAATGTGCGTTTATTTAAATACGCTAGACAAAAATTCGGTGCAGTGGTAAACAAAGCAAAAAAAAAAAAAACAACCAAAAGAAAACATTTTAAATATAATAACAAAAATGGTTTCATACACTTGCGAAATTTGCCACGAAAATTTCGTATCCGTTTTGAATTTAAAAATTTGCGTTAAAGAAGCACATAGTCAGTGTATTATGTGTGTCGTTGTGCAACTAAGTAGGCATGCGCTTAATTTACACATGCTAGTCGCGCACAATAAAGAAAAAAAGATAAATATGGTGGTGGAAAATCCAAACTAAAGTAAGTGCGGAAATAACAAAACAGTGGAAAATCCAAAGAAAATATGCAGAAAGAAGAAAAACAATGGAAACAAGCACAGGCTCAACACCATTTTGTTAATATGCATTCAACGTCTGACGCTTCTCAACATCATCAACAACAACAACAACAACATCAACATCATCATCAACAACATCATCATCATCAACATCATCATCAACAACATCATCATCAACAACATCATCAACAACAACATCATCAACAACAACAACATCAACATCATCATCAACAACATCAACAACAACAACTGTTCTTGAACTTGATGTTGTTGTTGTTGATGTTGTTGTTGATGATGATGTTGTTGATGATGATGTTGATGATGATGATGTTGTTGATGATGATGTTGATGTTGTTGTTGTTGTTGTTGATGATGTTGAGAAGCGTCAGACGTTGAATGCATATTAACAAAATGGTGTTGAGCCTGTGCTTGTTTCCATTGTTTTTCTTCTTTCTGCATATTTTCTTTGGATTTTCCACTGTTTTGTTATTTCCGCACTTACTTTAGTTTGGATTTTCCACCACCATATTTATCTTTTTTTCTTTATTGTGCGCGACTAGCATGTGTAAATTAAGCGCATGCCTACTTAGTTGCACAACGACACACATAATACACTGACTATGTGCTTCTTTAACGCAAATTTTTAAATTCAAAACGGATACGAAATTTTCGTGGCAAATTTCGCAAGTGTATGAAACCATTTTTGTTATTATATTTAAAATGTTTTCTTTTGGTTGTTTTTTTTTTTTTTTGCTTTGTTTACCACTGCACCGAATTTTTGTCTAGCGTATTTAAATAAACGCACATTGGAAATTAGGTAAAAATCACAAAAAAAAAAATTTAAACGATGGTACTTTGGCGCGGTAGAAATTCACTTGGAATTTTTTTAAAATGTATATATTTTGAAGGAAAAAATTCAATTCGAAAATTTTGAATAAGGGTACTTCGGCGGAATAAAAACAATTCTATGTTTGTTCAATGGCGAGTTAGATGGAACTAAAATCGAATATTTTTGGTTAAATTTCAAAATTGGAATCCATTTCTCTTACATTTCTACTAGATAAGAGTTCTTCGAATTTTTTTAAACCTTTTATTTTTCTATCCAAACTCCTTAGCATTCCAACACCTTTACAACATCAATGAACATAAGTATCACGACTAGTTTATCAATACAATCTAAATACCTTCCAACATGTTTGTGGCTGACCAATAAAATCTCTAAGTGGAAAAAAAAACAAACCAAAATCAATCCCAAACTACGTAAAACTCCCGCCCTTCCAAAAATAAAAAAAAAACCCATAGTTTTTAATTTTTTTTTGTTTTATCTTATATATAACCAGTAAGGAGGGGCAAAAGTCGGGCGGTGCCGACTGTATAATACCCTACACGTACACTATAAGTACAATGTGGGACCTATATCCAATTATGAACCAATTTTGATGGACCTCGGCGAGCAAATATGTTTAAAATGTAAAAACTACTGTTGGCAAATGGCAACATTATGGCAAAGTACCCAAAATCTGATATATGGGAGCTATATCTAATTCTGAACTGTTTTCGAGCAAACTTATCAAATGATGTAGTAGTCGTCGAGGAAAGCGCTGTGCAAAATTTTGGCAAGATTTGTCAAGCAATGCGTTTGTAGTGGCTCTTAGGATGAAAATCTGGCGATATACATATATGACAGCTATATCTGAATCTGTGCCTATTTCTTTCAAATGCACCAGCAGTATCAAAAGTCGTAAGAAAATCCTTCCTGCAAAATTTCGACAGAATTGGAACACAAATGATCACTTTTTTTGCAATATTTCTCAAAATCGGACGTACATATATATGAGAGCTATATCTAATCTGAACCGATTTCGAGCAAACTCCTCAGAAACTGTGGCAGTCGTCGAAGAAAGCGTTTTGCAAAATTTGGGCAAGATGTAACAATAAATGCGTTTGCAGTGACTCTAGAAGTTAAAATCGGGCGATATATATATATATATATATGAGAGCGATATCCAAATCTGAATCGATTTCCATGAAATACACCAGTATTAATATTGAGAGTCAAGAGAAAATCCCTCCTGCCGAATTTTGAGAAAATCGGTAAACAAAAGACCATTTTATTGCAATATTACTGCAAATCGGAGGAACATATATATGGGAGCTATATCTAAATCTGAACCGATTTTGACCAAACTCTATGTATATTGTGCTAGTCATTGAGGAAAGCGTTGTGCAATATTTTGGCAAGATTGGTCAATAAATGCGCTTAGAGTGGCTCTAGGAGTGAAAATCGGGCGATATGTATATATGAGACCTATATCTAAATCTAAACCGATTTCCATCATTCCATTCACCAGTAATGTCGACAGTCGTAAAAAAAATCCTTCCTCCCAAATTTCGAGAGAATCGGTTGACAAATGACCATTTTATTGCATTATTACTCCAAATCGGACGAACATATATATGGGAGCTATATCCGGATCTGCACCAATTTTTCCAATTTCAATAGACTTCGTCTCTAGGCCGAAAGACATGCCTGTACAAAATTTGAAGACGATCGGATGAAAACTGTGCCCTGTAGTTTGTACACAAATTAACATGGACATGTTTGTTTGTGTGTTCCTTATAGACTCAGAAACGGCTGAACCGATTTTTTTGAAATTTTCACAGATTGTGCATAATGATCCCGTGGTGAAAATAGGGTAATACATTTTTTGATATCTGAAGGGGGGACGGACCCTCCCCCTTACTCTAATTTTCAGAAACGCCACATCTCGGAGATGGGTGGCGCGATTTAAGCGATTCCTAAAACCTACTAAACATATATTTAGACGAATCCCGACAATATGGGACTCAAATGAAAGGTATTTAGGATAAGAAATCAAATATCCAATTATCGGACCATGTGTTAGGGAGACCACTCCAACGGAAATATTTACCGACCATGGCATTATGGGACTCAAATGAAAGGTATTTGCGAGTAGAATACTAATCTAATATTCAAATGTGGGACCACGTTTCGGGGGATCCACCCCTTCCCCAAAACACCCCCAAACAGGATTTATTTACTTACCATGGGAATATTGGGGCTTAAAATCAAGGTATTTGAGTCTAGAATTCGAATCTGATATTCAAATATGGGACCAAGTGTTTGGGGGGCCGCCTCTCACCAAAAACATCCCACAAAGGGGATTAATTTACGACCATAGCAATATGGGGCTCAAATGAAAGGTCTTTGGGGAGTATAGCACGAATCTGATATCAATTTTCGGGAAAAATGTCTATGGGACCACTCCACCCCCACAACACCACCCAAATAGGAAGTATTTGCTGACTATTGTAATATGAGGCCCAAATAAGACGGTTTTTAGTGTAGAACAAGAATCCGATATATATTTTCAAGGCCAACTCACTGAGTGGCCGCCCATCCCGCAAAAGACCCCCAAGCCGGTCAAGTTTACCGACTATGGAAATATGGGACTCAAACTAAAGATATTTGGGAGTAGACCACGTATCATCAACATTAGAGGGGACGTCCCCCCACCATAACAACCTCCAAATAAGACGTATTTGCTCACCAAGACAATTTGGGTCTTGAAGAAAATGGAACTAAATATTTATAGTTTTTGGGGCCAATGCCCCAAACTGGACTTATTTGCTGACTTTTGCAAGGAGTTTAAATGAGGTTAGAAAACGATTTTGATATCTAATTTTGAGGCCAATGGTAATATAGGGTTTCAAATAAATGATATATAGATATATGAGAATAGAGCACGTTGCAGATATATTTTCCGGGCTTAGGGTTTGAGGGACCACACCAATCCCCAAAACATCCCAAAATCGGGCATATTTACTGGCCATGTCAATGTGAAGCTTAAATAAAAGGTATTGGGGGGTAAAGCAAAAATTGATATCCACTTTCGGGAGCAGTTTTCTTGGGGATACCCCTTTCCCAAAAAAAACCCACAAACAGCAATTTTTGTACTGACCATCGCAATATAGGGCTCAAATAAAGGTATTTGGGAGTAGAATACGAATTTGATATTCAAATGTAGGGCCATGTATTTTAGGCATGACCCCTTCTCCAAAATACCCCCTAAAGGGTAAACATTTTTCGACCATGCCAATATGTGGCTCAAATGAAAGGTATTTGAGATTAGAAAACGAATTTAATAACCAATTTTGGGGCCATGTGTTTGAGGGACGCCTCATCGTTTAAACTCCCCTAAACCAATTGCAATATGGGGTTTAAATAAATGGTATTTGAAAGGAGAGCACGATGCTGATATTTTTGCAGGGCCAAGTAACTGGGGGACCACCTAACCCCCGAAAACCACCCCTTAATCAGATATCGTCGGAATATCGGGTTGAAATAAAGTATTTTAAGAAAGGAGTACACCATACATCTAAACTTAAATTCGTAGACCAATAAAGATCATATGGTATTTCACTAAAAGCTCTTTAATTGTCGAAAATAATCATACCAAGGAAACTTTTGCTTCATATAAAGTAAAAGAGGGAGCAGCGGAGCGGGCCCGGGTCAGCTAGTTATATTGGGTTGCCCAAAAAGTAATTGCGGATTTTTTAAAATAAAGTAAATGCTTTTTTAATAAAACTTAGAATGAACTTTAATCAAATATACTTTTTTTAAACTTTTTTTCTAAAGCAAGCTAAAAGTAACAGCTGATAACTGACAGAAGAAAGAATGCAATTACAGAGTCACAAGCTTGAAAAAATTTGTCAACGCCGACTATATGAAAAATCCGCAATTACTTTTTGTGCAACCCAATATATAAATTTCTCTTAAATTTCATTTATAATTCTATATACTTTTACAGGAAATTTATAAAAACTTTTCTAAAATACTAAAAATAACTGGATTTCGGTCTCTTTCTCCTCTTCCGATTTCCGCAACATATCGTCTTCGACCGATCCAGGTATAGGCTGGCTGTTTGGAAATATTTCCTGGATAGAATTTGCAGGAATACATTCCTCATCGTCACTTATGATTTGTTGACTTTGTGAGGCCTCACATTGTTGAACAATTTTTTGTTCACATGTTTAAACTGATGTAATTATAAATTAATTATGTTACATCTATATACAAAGGGTGATTTTTTAGGAGCTATAGGAAAGTTTTTCAAAAACAAAAAAAAAAACACATAAAATTAAGAAATATTCATGAAATCTTTATTTGAATCGATAACACGGTCCATATAGTTTAATGTTTGAAGATTATTTCATGCAAATGTTGACCGTGACTGCGCCTAAAATGGTCCATCCCCTTAGTCCAATTTTGGCATACTCTTTCTAACATTTCGGCCGGTATCTCACGAATAAATGCTTCAATGTTGTCTTCCAATGCGTCAATTGAAGCGGGCTTGTCTGTATGGACGTGAGCTTTAAAATAGCCGGCCGGTCCCGAACGTGAAATAATATGTTCACCGAACTCGCCTCTCAATAAGTCCATTGTTACGCGTGCTGGGTGACATGTGAAACCGTCTTGTTGAAACCACATGGCAATGAAGTCAAGCTCTTGCATTCTGGGCAAACAAAATTTGGATATCATCTCACGATAGCGCTCATCATTCACAATTACGTTACGATTCGCATAATCTTTGAAGAAGTACTGTCCAATAATGCCACCAGCCCATAAACCGCATCAAACTGTGACTTTTTCTGGGTGACTGATCTCCACTCCAAAAACGACAATTCTTTCGAATTCTTTCGTGTTTTTATTAGAAATCACACAGATTATATTCCTTACTACCTAGTCGCATTTCACAACACAATGAAGCCTTTATGGATACCACTCACGGGCAACATATAGAGACCAAAATATTAAAAACTCAGAGTTAGAAAACGACCATCAACCCCTTAATAAACATATCCTACACACTTTACAACACACACACACAAGAAATGCGCAAGTGCCACAGCATTCATAACATGCAGTGACGGTCACACTTTAAGTGGAAAAAAGTCAACATTAATCCCCAACTAAGGCACCCATGAAAACAATTATTAGATAATAATTAAACCAAACATTCCCTTTTTTCTACCTTACCGCAACACACAAGAAATGAGCAACACACAAGAAATGAGCAAGACCCATAGCATACAGTGAGGGTCACACTCAATGAATTTTTATAACTCAATAATTGACGAACCAAATAGTTTCAATCCCACTTATCAGTTAAATCAACACCATCCCCCCCTTAAAAATAACACCCAGAACTAAAAACGTAGGATCCCAAATTCCTAATCGAAATAGCAGCTTACACAAGTTCGAATCCCCCATTCCCCTTACAAAAAAGGGCTACATAGTTTCCATATCAATGACAGTTTTATAACAACATGATGAGGATCCCACAACAAGAAAGGGTGACATAACATAGAGATCAATGTACAATGAGGATCCCCTAACAAAAAAGGGCTACATAATTTCCATATCAATGACAGTTTTATAACAACATAATGAGGATCCCACAACAAGAAAGGGTGACATAGCATAGATATCAATGTACAATGAGGATCCCCTAACAAAAAAAGGGCTACATAATTTCCATATCAATGACAGTTTTATAACAACATGATTTGACCCCATTAAAGAAGTAATTAAGAAGTAATAAAGAAGTAATTAAGAAGTAATTAACTCTCCATGCATAATTAATGTGAATTTAAACAGTCCAACTTATTCTACTAACATTGAATGATGAATACTTTTTTTGACCGCTGTAGGTGTTTAATTCTAGGTTTCTTGTCGCACCATAGCTCAAATGGACTTTTATCCTTTTCTGACGATTTTCCCGTTCGATTTAAAATATATATGGCTGATTTCACAAATTCGGCCCATAACGACAAAGGAAATTCAACATTCTTGTTTGAGTTCATGAATGTTCTTGCCATCTCTACAATGGTTCTATTTTCTCTCTCAGCACCACCGTTCTGTTGAGGTGTATATGGAGCGGTAAACCGTTGACTTACTCCATGTTTTGCCAGAATTTTCTTCACTTCTGCATTGTTGAATTCACCACCATTATCACTAATCAATGTTTTAACTGTGTGTCCTTGAGATCTGGCATGTGCAAGCATTTTTATTAATGTATCCTTCACATCTGATTTGTTCTTCACAACATATCCATAACGAAATTTTGTGTAATCATCCTTATAAACGACAAGATATTTATATTCTCTAAATGAAGAGGGAAATGGTCCGCAAACATCTGTCGATATTAATTCTCCTGGAGCTTTTGCAGTCTCACGTCTTCCAAATGGTAATCTTGACAACTTACCAAAAACGCAAGGCTCACAGATTTCACTGTTGTTCTTTACTCGAATTCCCATCTCCTTTTCTAATTTCTCCTTTACATGCCGTTTATCTTGATGTCCCCATCTTTCATGGTATAATTGCAGTTTTGAATTTTCTACAGAGAATGAAACACACTGATTTGCAGACAGGGGTCGAACATCTATTCTGTATAAAGTTCCATTTGGCTCACGGTGTCCACATAAAATTGTTTCTCCATTGAGATCTAGCTTGCACTTTTTTATTGTCGAATAAAACTTACTTGAGGGGTTTCTGTCATGTGAAGCCAATACAGAAAAAAGGTTTCTTGATATACCAGGAACATACCAAACATCATACAACTCCACTGTCTTCTCAGCATTGTTTACTTTTGATAAAACTTGAATTGTTCCTTTTCCCATTGCACTTAAAGTCTCTTTACCAGCAGCTTGTATTGAATGTGGTTCTTTGAATGCTTCGTAGTCAATAAAAAATTCCTTCGCATTTGTTACGTGCCTTGTTGCACCATTATCAACCCACCAATCGCTGACAGATGTGCTCAAATGAACTTCATTTGACACCGAATGAAGAGCAACATTGGAGTGCGATGTATCCAATTGTTTTGACTTACTTGGCTTTCCATCAGCTATCCACTTTCTGCAGTCTTTAATCCAATGTCCCTTTTTCTTGCAATAGTGACAAATGTCATCTTTCTTGCCATTTGCAAAATTCTTATTTTTCCGCTTCTCATTTAGAACCAATGCTTCTTGTTTCTCCGAAATCGTGTCTTCAGATTTCTTAAAATTTCTTTCAAATAAACAAAGTTGCATAAGAAGTTCATCTAACGACTTATCTTCATCTCGTGTGAGCATCATCCAACTGGATTTAAACATTTCAAATGATTTTGGCAATATGTGTAAAATCTTGCATATCAGGAGCAATTCTGGTAATTTTTTTTCTCCTTTTATTACCAAACCAGCATTGATTTCGTTTCATAAGCTCTTGAGCTTGGATATATGTGTAGAAACATCGCTTTCTGCCATCCATTCGAAAGAAAATAGCTCCGTGCACATCTTGAATAATTGATCTTTAGATGTCGCTTCAAATTGCTGATGCAGCGCTTGCCAGACATCACATGCAGACTCTTTATCCATTACCTTCATGAAAATGTCATCCGAAATTGTGTTTGTGATCAGACTCTTGGCATAGCTGTTAGACGGCTTTATGTTTTTGCAAAATTCCATTGTAATTTTCTCTTCTTGATACCTCTTTTTCACAAAATTAATTTCTCCAATATTCTTTTTTTTTTTTTTTTTTCTTTTCACAGACTTCAAAAATTTTCACAATAATTATTTTATTTTCTTCGAGCTTGCTGGGCTCATAACCTATTAGATTGAAAAGTTTTATTGAAGTGAAGTTTGAAAAAATAATTTCTCGAACATACAAATACATAAAATCATTGCCTAGTAACATAATAACAAAGAACGATACAAGTAGATATTAATTTGTTAAACATATTTTGTTCAACACAGAAAACATGTTGTCTTGGCATAGGCGGAGCGATGAGGACCACGCCCACTAGGGCACTGAAGACTATTTTAGATATCCGATTCTAGATATCATAGCCGCAGTGGCTATGAGACTTAAGGCGATGGGAGAATGGATTGAGGATGGGAGCAGTTCATACCATCGCGGTATAATCGAGGCGACGATAGGAAACCTGGAAGGAAGGGAAGAGGTTTCCGATCGGATACCTGAAATGAACCTTGAAGTCGAGTGTGAGGCACTGCTGCCATCGGGACAGTCTTAAATTGACGGAACCCTAGTATTGCCATCTGGAAGATCATGTTACACGGATGGATCAAAGCTAGAGGACAGAGTGGGTCTGGGGGTCTATATTAAGAACCCAGGGACTGAAATCTGTTTTAGACTGCCTGACCATAATACAGGACCGTACAGGTGGAGATTCGGGCGGTCACGGAATGTGTGAAGTGATGTGGTGCTAACTCGAGGACGTCGAGTGTGAACATCTTTACCGACAGTAAAATTGCCATCAAAAGGGCAATCACAACCAGGACGGTAAGGTCACGCACAGTCTTGCAGTGTAAGAAGGAGATTAACGCCTTCTCTGAGAATGGCAAAAGCCGCATCGTTTGGGTGCCTGGCCATAACGGAGTAAGGGGAAATGAAAGGGCAGATGATTTGGCGGTGAAGGTCAGAGGACTGCCGTCAACAAAGTTGGTTAACCCGAAGCCTTTCGGGTCAACGCAGTCCGAGTTAAGGGAGTGGGCGACGAATGCGTATGCAACATTGTGGAACAGCGAAACGGTCGGTAGGACGGCGAAAATCCTATGGGGGAATCCAGATCGTGAGAAGAAGAGGCTAATACGGAAAGGAAGCAAGAAGGAGGTCGGTATAGCTATTGGTATCATAACGGGAAACATAGGACTAAGAGCTCACTTATGTAAAATCGGTGCAGCAAGTGATAGCATGTGTAGGGCATGTGGGGAAGATGATGAGACGTTGGAGCATTTCCTTTGTCATTGCCCGGCTTTCGCTACCAACAGATACCGGCACTTAGGTGGAGACACAATACCAGACATGAACCAACTTAGGGGAATGACATTGAAAACAATTAAGGATTTTGTAATTAGCGCGGAATTCCTAATATAAAATTTTCTTTTTAGAGGTTAATTTATAGCACAACAGGCCGATTACTGGCTTAGGTGTATGTCCATAGTAGCATGGCACGGATTAACATCTGCACCCTCTTTTCAAACTAACCTAACCTAAGCTGCTTCCAATGAGGATAACAATTTGGCCTGTCACACCATGATTTAATATCTTTTAGGACGGCACTCGCACACATCTGCACCTTAAACCCAAACCCACGAGCTTACAATCTTGTGTAAGTTCATACAAATGTGCAATAGGCAGTGTGTTTGATTGAATATGTTGTTGTTGTAGCAGTGTAATGTACACTGAGAGGGCAGCCCTTGCCGATGAACGACTCCATTGGGTCAATCCGGTACATGCAACCGGCTGCCATGGGATTGATTGAATATATGTTTGCAACACGGTCATGCGGACCTGGCACAGGATAACTGTGAGCACCACACAAGTTGGAACTTTGAACTCCAATTTGTGTGGTGTTCATTGCTGTCACGAGAAGCTTATCTGCGAGCTACCGGGAGCGTCCACAGATTGCGAATATGGATATGCTTCATACGGAGTAGCTGCAACGGCAGTCAGGGACAATCAGCGGTATCGAGCGGAGAGTCTCAGTGAGAGGCCGGGCGGCACCAGCTCTTGCACAAGTACTGAGTGCCTATGATGCTCGATATGACAAGGCGAGTTATTGGCGCCTTTAAATAACCAATGGCCACCCTGTTCTCGCGGCGATCCGTCCTTTGGAGCGGAATGAGCTTCCTCAGCTACAAGAGCTTGACGAGGATCGCCACCTCCACATGAAAATATGGCTAGAACAACAACAATGGGAATGCGGAGATTGAAGGTGCAAGTCGCAAAGTTCTCTTGGCATTTCCTGGACACTATTTGGACTTGTACGCAGACCTTTTTGAAGAATGGAAGAAAAATTTGAATGGGAATGAGCGCATTAATCTTTTGCAATTGGGGTTTAACTGCAGCCACAATGTTACTCTCCGACAGAGTCCTTTCCTTGGAGTTGTGGATCAAACAAATTTCCTGAATTCATGCAACACGTATGGGTTTCTGGGAGGATATTGACTTGTAAGTATTTGTACTCACCTTCTTGACTGCTCGTGCTTGTTAAAGAAAGATCCCCCGAAGCCATTTTAGCCATCACATCATTTTTTCTCTTTTGTTCTTCAAGCTAACAAATCTACGATAATAGGGTACGACTGAATGAAAATCTGAAATAAAAGATTACAACAAATAAACATGATTAGCTTGAATTCTAAAAACAAAACAGGTTAGTTAGTATGCGGAATATAAGATAAACATTAAAAACTGCTTCATGTATTCGTAATTATAGATATGATAAGAACTACTGCAACAAAACTGATTGGTCTACTTTATTGTGAAACTAAACATTAAAAAATATTGGATTGCCCAAAAAGTCATTGCGGATTTTTTAAAAGAAAGTAAATGCATTTTTAATAAAACTTAGAATGAACTTTAATCAAATATACTTTTTTTACACTTTTTTTCTAAAGCAAGCTAAAAGTAACAGCTGATAACTGACAGAAGAAATAATGCAATTACAGAGTCACAAGCTGTGAAAAAATTTGTCAACGCCGACTATATGAAAAATCCGCAATTACTTTTTGGGCAACCCAATACAATTGAAAGGGAAATTTGTTTTGAGTAGAAATTAATACCAATCAAGTTTGGGTTGATTTAACAGTTTACTCTTTGGGAAACTTTACAAAAACAGACTGTGTTCATAAATCTCCCCCTTTGGGAGATTTATGAAAAATAAGGCCAGATAACATAACGAATGGAAAACAGGGAGAATTTGCGAAATTTGAAGTTATCTGCCACCAAATCAATCTACGAGTGAGGTGAATATTGAGCTGAATGTGATAGTCGATGGAGAAACGATTCCAATCAGCAAGTGTCCCAAAATACTTGATGTCACATTTGACAGCTCTTCCCATATGCGACAGCAATTTGCGATAAAGTCAAAAGTAGAAACAAGGTCTTCAAGTAACCTACCGGCAGCACTTGTGGTGCTGACAAAGAAACCTTGTTGACCACGTACAAGGCAATTGGCTCGTCTGTGGTAAGTTATACAGTGCCAGTGTGGTCTCGTCAGCTATGTGACACGTAGTGGAATAATATTCAAATCTGTCATAATGAGGCTCTTCGACGTGTTGTCTCCTCTGTTCTCACGTGGACCATCTCCATCAGGGGACACAGATCCTATCCATGCGAAGACATAACGACATGCTGTCTAAGTTATACCTTCTGGGCTGTTATCGCAGGGACCATCCAAGACATCATCTTGTGGATAGGTATCCACGGCCAAGAAGCCTTAAGGTAGATCTACATGATCTAGAGCGTGAGGTTCAGCGCTACAAGAGAGAACCTCTAGATCAAGCTGGTCTAGACAACATTCATGCACACAGCAGCAGATGCCGTAAATAGCTGCCGGGTGAATGTAGACCTCGGAGAACGACCGCCTTCCACTGCTCCTGCAGAGAATGATCTCTCCCGGTAAACCAGAGTAGTTCTGGCTCAATTACGTCCCGGCAGATGCAGCCGCCTCAACTCCAACAGAGCAAGGATTGATGCCGCCGAGCAAGATGTATGTCCCGATTGTG
Organism: Stomoxys calcitrans; assembly: GCF_963082655.1. Lineage (NCBI taxonomy): Eukaryota > Metazoa > Arthropoda > Insecta > Diptera > Muscidae > Stomoxys > Stomoxys calcitrans. The sequence goes on along the minus strand of NC_081554.1, from coordinate 74,799,657 downwards.
ATCAAGGACCACACGATACACGTCACCTGTTTAACTGTCCAGCCAGAACCACTCGACTCAGACCCAGATCCCTGTGGACGCACCCCATTTTAGTCGCAGAGTTCCTGGCTGGAACATTGAGCTCTAATTTGTGTGGTGTTCATCTGCGAGCTACCGGGCGCGTCCACAGATTGCGAATAGTGGAATGCTTCATACGGAGTAGCTGCAACGGCAGTCGGGGACAATCAGCGGTATCGAGCGGAGGTGCCGGGCGGCAGCGGCTCTTGCACATGTACTGAGTGCCTATGATGCTCGATATGACAAGACGAGTTGTTGTTGTTGTTGTTGTAGCAGTTTATTGTGTACTATCTCTCGTCTGCTTGATTCTGTTGAGTGTCAAGACCCAGGAACTCCGCGACTAAGATGGGGTGCGTCCACAGGGATCTGGGTCTGAGTCGAGTGGGTCTGGCCGGGCAGTTAAACAGGTGACGTGTATCGTGCGGTCCCTGGTTACAGTCGGGACATACATCTTGCACGTCGGCATCAATCCTAGCTCTGTGGGAATTGAGGCGGCTGCATCTGCCGGAACGTAATTGAGCCAGAATCACTCTGGTTTGCCGGGGGAGGTCGATTTCTTCGGGTGCAATGGGTGGCGGTCGTTCTCCAAGGACTACATTCACCCGGTAGCCAGTTAACGCGTCTGCTACCGTGTCTGCATGAATGTTGTTCAGACCCGCTTGATATGCCGCTTGATCTAGAGGTTCTCTCTTGTAGCGCTGGACCTCACGCTCTAGATCATGTAGATCTACCTTAAGGCTTCTGGGCGGTGGGTATCTGTCCACAAGATGATGATTTGGATGATTTCTGCGATAACAGCCCAAAAGGTATTGCTTAGACAGCATGTAGTTATGTCTTCGCACTGGTAGGATCTTTGTCTCCTGGTGGAGGTGGTCCACATGAGAACTAAGGAGGCAGCCCGTCGCAGTTCGGAGGGCGGCATTCTGACAGATCTGAATATTATTCCACTGCGTGTCACAAAGCTGACGTGACCACACTGGCGCTGCATAACTTACCACAGACCGGCCAATTGCTTTGTACGTGGTCAACAAGGTTTCTTTGTCTGCACCCCAAGTGCTGCCAGCGAGTGACTTGAGGACCTTGTTTCTACTTTTGACTTTATTGCAGATTGCTGTGGCATGTGGGGAGAAAGTGTAGGAGCTGTCAAATGTGACGCCAAGTATTTTGGGACACTTGATGGTCGGAATCAATTCTCCATCGACCATCACAGTCAGCTCAGAATTCACCTCACGCGTATTTGTAGTGAACAGTGTGGCTGAAGATTTGGTGGCGGATATCTTCAGATTTCTTGCAGCGAAATATGAGGCAAGCTCGTTGAGGTAGACGTTCAACCTATCGCAGATGTCATCAATGGGTGGGGGGCCTGATGCCAAGATCGTACAGTCGTCCGCATATGATACGATCTCTATGCCGTCTGGAGGAGGTGGGATGGAGGATAGGTAGAGGTTAAACAGAGCCGGAGATATCACCCCGCCTTGGGGAACTCCCTGTTTCACTCTACGGTGTTTTGACTTCTTATCCCTAAATTCCACAAATGACTGGCGGCCACACAGATAATTCGCGACCCAACGTTTAAGGCCTGGCTGGAGGGACGCGTTGGCGATGTCCTCAAATAATTTGGCATGGTTGACCGTGTCGAATGCCTTCGATAGGTCCAATGCTACGAGGACCGTCCTATCACATGGCCTGGGTTGATTGAAGCCACGGCAAATGTGTGTGGTGATGGCATGCAAAGCTGTTGTTGTGCTGTGCAGTCTCCGAAATCCGTGTTGATGCTCGGCGAATGGAAATTCTCCTACGAGGCTCGGGAGGAGTAATGCCTCAAGCGTCTTAGCCACTGGTGAGAGAAGGGAGATCGGTCTGTACGACTCCCCCAAACTCGGGTCTTTACCAGGCTTCAGTAGCGGGATCACTCTGCCCATTTTCCAGACATCGGGAACTATAAGAGTGTTCAATGACAGGTTAAGGACAGTGGTAAGGTACTCAACTCCAGGTAAATCCAGATTCTTCAGCATCAATGTAGAGATTCCGTCGGGGCCCAACGCCTTGGAAAATTTGGCGCCACGGATGACATTCGTAACTTCGCCCACGGTAAATTGTGATGGCTGTTCATCGGCTCGGAGACCACGAATACGGCGAATGGCTCTCCTCCTTGCCCTGTCTCTCTCGGGATGCACGATAAATTGACGGTTGAACAACCTGGCGCATCTCTTCGGATCAGTCACGGTTAACTCGCCAAAAGTGACTGAAGTCCTGTCGTCCCGTCTACCGGGGTTCGAGAGAGACTTAACAGTGGCCCACAATTTGCCTGCACCGGTGCCTAAGTTGCATTGCTCCAAGTGTTCCAGCCACAAATTCCGCTTATGTTCGTTGACTACCCTGTTTATTTCCAGATTCAGCTCGCTGATTCTGGGGTTAGCGGGGTCCATAGCACGAATCCCATCACGCTCGTCTGCGAGTACCACTGCTTGCGCCGGGAAATTGGGTCGCACTTGCGGTATTCGACCGGCTGGTATAAAGCGAGCGGCTGCTGCGTTGATGATGTCTCGGAATTTCCTCTCGGCCACAAGCACATCAGAGGGGGGTGGCAGTTCATTGAAGCGGCGATTGGTATACTCTCTGAAGCCAGTCCAATTGGCCTTCTTGTAGTTGATGAACGTTCGGCGCTCAGAGGTTATGAAGTCGGGTGGTCGGTCGATGGTGAGGATTATGGGGAGGTGGTCTGACCCCAAAGAGATGACGGCTTGCCAGGATACGTCACTCAGGAGATCAGGGGATGCGATTGAGATGTCTGGCGAGCTGCTGCACCTCCTCGTAATCCTAGTGGGGGCATCCTCATTCACCGTGCAAAACGTGGAGCTATCTATCTGCTCTGCCAAAGCTATGCCACGCTGGTCGTTGCCTAGGGGAGAATGCCATGACGAGTGATGTGCATTGAAATCCCCCAGAACCAGACGACTATGGCCAGATAGCAACCCACTTATGTCGGGGCTGTAGGCCTGGCCATTAATCGGGACACAGCTGCCAACCGGCGGTATATACACGTTGTATATCTCTATCTCGGCAGTACCAGACTTGACTGCTACCCCCATACATTCCATGTATGGGTCACTAGCGTCAAGCGCAGGCGAGATAGGTCTATACTGCACGGAATGGTGTATAACGAAGGCCAATCCCCCACCTCCATTCCTTGAGCGATCCTTACGTAGCACATTGTAGCCGTGACAACTGTGCAAGCTGCAGGTGTTAGTCAGCTTTGTCTCCTGGATCGCTGCGACCGATATGCTCTTCCGACTCATAAAATCCACAATCTCATCAATCTTGCCTCGCAGTCCATTGCAGTTTAACTGCAGGAACGATACATTTCCCGACACTGGCCTGGCAATAGTAGGGCTAGGGTGCTGTCTTTGCATAAATTGCCGTACGGGAGAGGTCGGGGGGGTCGCATAGTCCGACGGCGAGGACGCCGAAGGCGACGACGGCGACGCTTGTGACCCACTGCTGGCTATGTTCGCACAGCACCTAGCGACATAGCCAGTATGACTATACTCCCGTAGCGAAGTTAGGCCAGAGCAAGAACGGAAATGTACCCACTCCAAGCACCCGTTACACCTCACCGACACTGACCGATGATGAAGGCGGTTCTGGCAAACGGAACAGAACCAGGGTCCGGGGTTCTTTTCAATCCCGGCACGGACCAAAAGCATACGGAGAAGGCACTCCGGGATGTGCCTCTCCCATGACGAAAAAAGACGAACACGTACACTGAGGCGGCAGCCCTTGCCGATGAAGATTCCATCAGGTCAATCCGGTACGTACAACCGGCTGCCATGGGATTGACAAGACGAGTTATTGGCGCCTTCAAATAATCAATGGCCACCCTGTTCTCGCGGCTGTCGGTCCTTTGGTGCGGAACGAGCTTTCTCACCTACAAGAGCTTGACGAGGATCGCCACCTCCACATGAAAATACGTCACTCAATAGAATCAAGCAGATGAAAGATAGAACACAACAAACTGCTACAACAACAACAACATCAAGCGGCATATGAAGCATGTCTACGACAACATTCATGCTGACACGTTAGCAGATGCGGTGAAAAGCTACAGGGTGAAGGTGGTTCTTGGAGAACGACTGCATACAATTGCAACTGAAGAAAATGATCTCCCCCGCCAAACTAGAGTAATTCTGGCTTAATTACGATCTGGCAGATGCAGAAACCTAAACTCCTAGAGAGCAAAAAGTAATGCCAAAGTTCTGGTTGTGTGTCCCGATTGTGACCTGGGACCACACGTCACCTGTTTAAATGCCCAGCCAGAACATTGAGCTCTAATTTGTGTGGTGTTCATCTGCGAGCTACCGGGCGCGTCCACAGATTGCGAATAGTGGAATGCTTCATACGGAGTAGCTGCAACGGCAGTCGGGGACAATCAGCGGTATCGAGCGGAGGTGCCGGGCGGCAGCGGCTCTTGCACATGTACTGAGTGCCTATGATGCTCGATATGACAAGACGAGTTGTTGTTGTTGTTGTTGTAGCAGTTTATTGTGTACTATCTCTCGTCTGCTTGATTCTGTTGAGTGTCAAGACCCAGGAACTCCGCGACTAAGATGGGGTGCGTCCACAGGGATCTGGGTCTGAGTCGAGTGGGTCTGGCCGGGCAGTTAAACAGGTGACGTGTATCGTGCGGTCCCTGGTTACAGTCGGGACATACATCTTGCACGTCGGCATCAATCCTAGCTCTGTGGGAATTGAGGCGGCTGCATCTGCCGGAACGTAATTGAGCCAGAATCACTCTGGTTTGCCGGGGGAGGTCGATTTCTTCGGGTGCAATGGGTGGCGGTCGTTCTCCAAGGACTACATTCACCCGGTAGCCAGTTAACGCGTCTGCTACCGTGTCTGCATGAATGTTGTTCAGACCCGCTTGATATGCCGCTTGATCTAGAGGTTCTCTCTTGTAGCGCTGGACCTCACGCTCTAGATCATGTAGATCTACCTTAAGGCTTCTGGGCGGTGGGTATCTGTCCACAAGATGATGATTTGGATGATTTCTGCGATAACAGCCCAAAAGGTATTGCTTAGACAGCATGTAGTTATGTCTTCGCACTGGTAGGATCTTTGTCTCCTGGTGGAGGTGGTCCACATGAGAACTAAGGAGGCAGCCCGTCGCAGTTCGGAGGGCGGCATTCTGACAGATCTGAATATTATTCCACTGCGTGTCACAAAGCTGACGTGACCACACTGGCGCTGCATAACTTACCACAGACCGGCCAATTGCTTTGTACGTGGTCAACAAGGTTTCTTTGTCTGCACCCCAAGTGCTGCCAGCGAGTGACTTGAGGACCTTGTTTCTACTTTTGACTTTATTGCAGATTGCTGTGGCATGTGGGGAGAAAGTGTAGGAGCTGTCAAATGTGACGCCAAGTATTTTGGGACACTTGATGGTCGGAATCAATTCTCCATCGACCATCACAGTCAGCTCAGAATTCACCTCACGCGTATTTGTAGTGAACAGTGTGGCTGAAGATTTGGTGGCGGATATCTTCAGATTTCTTGCAGCGAAATATGAGGCAAGCTCGTTGAGGTAGACGTTCAACCTATCGCAGATGTCATCAATGGGTGGGGGGCCTGATGCCAAGATCGTACAGTCGTCCGCATATGATACGATCTCTATGCCGTCTGGAGGAGGTGGGATGGAGGATAGGTAGAGGTTAAACAGAGCCGGAGATATCACCCCGCCTTGGGGAACTCCCTGTTTCACTCTACGGTGTTTTGACTTCTTATCCCTAAATTCCACAAATGACTGGCGGCCACACAGATAATTCGCGACCCAACGTTTAAGGCCTGGCTGGAGGGACGCGTTGGCGATGTCCTCAAATAATTTGGCATGGTTGACCGTGTCGAATGCCTTCGATAGGTCCAATGCTACGAGGACCGTCCTATCACATGGCCTGGGTTGATTGAAGCCACGGCAAATGTGTGTGGTGATGGCATGCAAAGCTGTTGTTGTGCTGTGCAGTCTCCGAAATCCGTGTTGATGCTCGGCGAATGGAAATTCTCCTACGAGGCTCGGGAGGAGTAATGCCTCAAGCGTCTTAGCCACTGGTGAGAGAAGGGAGATCGGTCTGTACGACTCCCCCAAACTCGGGTCTTTACCAGGCTTCAGTAGCGGGATCACTCTGCCCATTTTCCAGACATCGGGAACTATAAGAGTGTTCAATGACAGGTTAAGGACAGTGGTAAGGTACTCAACTCCAGGTAAATCCAGATTCTTCAGCATCAATGTAGAGATTCCGTCGGGGCCCAACGCCTTGGAAAATTTGGCGCCACGGATGACATTCGTAACTTCGCCCACGGTAAATTGTGATGGCTGTTCATCGGCTCGGAGACCACGAATACGGCGAATGGCTCTCCTCCTTGCCCTGTCTCTCTCGGGATGCACGATAAATTGACGGTTGAACAACCTGGCGCATCTCTTCGGATCAGTCACGGTTAACTCGCCAAAAGTGACTGAAGTCCTGTCGTCCCGTCTACCGGGGTTCGAGAGAGACTTAACAGTGGCCCACAATTTGCCTGCACCGGTGCCTAAGTTGCATTGCTCCAAGTGTTCCAGCCACAAATTCCGCTTATGTTCGTTGACTACCCTGTTTATTTCCAGATTCAGCTCGCTGATTCTGGGGTTAGCGGGGTCCATAGCACGAATCCCATCACGCTCGTCTGCGAGTACCACTGCTTGCGCCGGGAAATTGGGTCGCACTTGCGGTATTCGACCGGCTGGTATAAAGCGAGCGGCTGCTGCGTTGATGATGTCTCGGAATTTCCTCTCGGCCACAAGCACATCAGAGGGGGGTGGCAGTTCATTGAAGCGGCGATTGGTATACTCTCTGAAGCCAGTCCAATTGGCCTTCTTGTAGTTGATGAACGTTCGGCGCTCAGAGGTTATGAAGTCGGGTGGTCGGTCGATGGTGAGGATTATGGGGAGGTGGTCTGACCCCAAAGAGATGACGGCTTGCCAGGATACGTCACTCAGGAGATCAGGGGATGCGATTGAGATGTCTGGCGAGCTGCTGCACCTCCTCGTAATCCTAGTGGGGGCATCCTCATTCACCGTGCAAAACGTGGAGCTATCTATCTGCTCTGCCAAAGCTATGCCACGCTGGTCGTTGCCTAGGGGAGAATGCCATGACGAGTGATGTGCATTGAAATCCCCCAGAACCAGACGACTATGGCCAGATAGCAACCCACTTATGTCGGGGCTGTAGGCCTGGCCATTAATCGGGACACAGCTGCCAACCGGCGGTATATACACGTTGTATATCTCTATCTCGGCAGTACCAGACTTGACTGCTACCCCCATACATTCCATGTATGGGTCACTAGCGTCAAGCGCAGGCGAGATAGGTCTATACTGCACGGAATGGTGTATAACGAAGGCCAATCCCCCACCTCCATTCCTTGAGCGATCCTTACGTAGCACATTGTAGCCGTGACAACTGTGCAAGCTGCAGGTGTTAGTCAGCTTTGTCTCCTGGATCGCTGCGACCGATATGCTCTTCCGACTCATAAAATCCACAATCTCATCAATCTTGCCTCGCAGTCCATTGCAGTTTAACTGCAGGAACGATACATTTCCCGACACTGGCCTGGCAATAGTAGGGCTAGGGTGCTGTCTTTGCATAAATTGCCGTACGGGAGAGGTCGGGGGGGTCGCATAGTCCGACGGCGAGGACGCCGAAGGCGACGACGGCGACGCTTGTGACCCACTGCTGGCTATGTTCGCACAGCACCTAGCGACATAGCCAGTATGACTATACTCCCGTAGCGAAGTTAGGCCAGAGCAAGAACGGAAATGTACCCACTCCAAGCACCCGTTACACCTCACCGACACTGACCGATGATGAAGGCGGTTCTGGCAAACGGAACAGAACCAGGGTCCGGGGTTCTTTTCAATCCCGGCACGGACCAAAAGCATACGGAGAAGGCACTCCGGGATGTGCCTCTCCCATGACGAAAAAAGACGAACACGTACACTGAGGCGGCAGCCCTTGCCGATGAAGATTCCATCAGGTCAATCCGGTACGTACAACCGGCTGCCATGGGATTGACAAGACGAGTTATTGGCGCCTTCAAATAATCAATGGCCACCCTGTTCTCGCGGCTGTCGGTCCTTTGGTGCGGAACGAGCTTTCTCACCTACAAGAGCTTGACGAGGATCGCCACCTCCACATGAAAATACGTCACTCAATAGAATCAAGCAGATGAAAGATAGAACACAACAAACTGCTACAACAACAACAACATCAAGCGGCATATGAAGCATGTCTACGACAACATTCATGCTGACACGTTAGCAGATGCGGTGAAAAGCTACAGGGTGAAGGTGGTTCTTGGAGAACGACTGCATACAATTGCAACTGAAGAAAATGATCTCCCCCGCCAAACTAGAGTAATTCTGGCTTAATTACGATCTGGCAGATGCAGAAACCTAAACTCCTAGAGAGCAAAAAGTAATGCCAAAGTTCTGGTTGTGTGTCCCGATTGTGACCTGGGACCACACGTCACCTGTTTAAATGCCCAGCCAGATCCACTCGTTTCAGACCCAGATTGCCCCTCCAATCAATGTACAGTAGGTCCAGGAAAAATGTGTGGCATATCAAACCCAGAGAAAGCGAAGTTCAATTAATCAACATGGAAAGACCCCTAGGCACAAAGTCCATAGCATTGCATATATCCTGCAGCCATGCGTCCCCAACAGCCCCAGCAGAGTAAAAGAGAGCCTAAAGTTCGAAAAACCTCACATTTCCAACTGCCACACTAAAAAATGGTGCTGCCCAACATATAAAAGCAGAGGCATTATTTCAAATATGGAATAGGGAGCCACCCGCAGCGCGCTTCACCTTGCAACCGATATAAGCGGCTTATGTGAGAATCTATTGAAGTACTGCGGTAAAAATATAGTGCATCATCCCGAACATCCTTTTCCTTTTTCCTCTTTAAAATACCTGAGAATTCCATTGATAACTAATGCCCCCTTCTATCTTCAAAGTGTTCCTCTAAACACAATCTTCCTAATCGGACGCTCTAATAGGGATGGGTCATAATCTTGACCTTCCGCAAAGTATAGGCCCAATTTAACAGGAAAAAAAGGAATCCTTATATCCATTGTAGACTCATGTGTAGACTTTCTCCCCAAATTCCGTTCTATGTAGTCTAGCACATCATGAAGAGCACAGTCAGACCAGTCGGCAGCTATATCTATATATGGTCCGATCTGGACCATATTCGTGTCTAGTGTCAGAAGTCGTTATACATCACGCTGTTTAAAATTACAGCGAAATCGGACAATAAATGCGCCTTTTAAAGGCTTAAGACCCTATATTCGCAGATCGGTTTATATGGCAGCTACGTATATCGAAATATATTCCGATTTGGCCCGTTCCAGAACTTAACCTGCGTTTACGAAAAATATGGATATGTAACAAATTTCAACTCAAAACTCTTAATTTTTTAAGACTGTAGAGTGACTACAACAGATAAGTGCATCGCAAACAGGAGCTCAAGGTTTTCTGAGCTAGACTCCGGCCAAATTCTGTCCCCTCTCAGAACGCTCTCAAGTGTTTTAGAGACGCTATAGAGCTTTTGAATCTCAAAAACCGACCCATAAGGCCCTTTTGAGCCGATTTAAACCAGCTGTTGTACTTATTCTCGAACTCTTTGGACAGGTCGCTTTGGAAAGGATACCAAATTTGGGGGACCTCAAATATAACAGCTCGTCAGTCATTGGCAGATCGTTATTTCCACAAATACATGAGAGCTAAAACAGGTTACATGCCGATTTTTAAATTGGCATGAATGTTTAAAATCAGAACAAAATACTGCAGGCAGAACTAAACCGTAGAGCTCGAAGTGGAGCCTGAATCCGAGGATAATCCACTGGCTCTATAGGAGCATGATTAGAAAAATACTCAGTAGTTTGGAGAATTGCGATGGAGAAAAATTGCAACGTAAGAATAATACAACAGGTTCAGATAACATGTTGTCTTGGCATAGGCGAAGCAATGAGGACCACGCCCACTAGCGCACTGGAGATTATTCTAGATATACGACCCAAAGACATACAGATTAAGTGCGAGGCAGCTACTGCGGCTATGAGACTTAAGGCAATGGGAGAGTGCAGAGGATAGGAGCAAATCATACCATCGAGGCGACGATAGGAAACCTGGAATGAATGGAAGAGGTTTCCAATCGGATACCTGAGATGAACCTTGAGGTCGAGAACGAGGCACTGCTGCCAGCGGCACACGGAGTCTACATTGAGAGACTGAGATCTGTTTTAGACTGCCTGACCATAATACGGTCCACCATGGGGAATCACGTAATGCATGAGGTGGTGTGGTGTTAACGCGAGGACGTCGAGTGCAAACATCTTTACGGACATCAGGGCAATAACAACCAGGACGGTAAGGTCACGAACAGTCTTGAGTTTAAAAAGGAGATTAACGCCTTCATTGAGGAGTGCCGGACCATAACGGAGTAAGGGGGAATGAAAAAGCAGGCAATTTGACAATGAAGGCCAAAGGGCTTCCGTCAATACACTTGGTTAACTCGAAGCCTTTCGGGTCGACGCATGTCGAGTTATTGGCGTGGGCTACAAACGGTCAGTAGGACGACGAAAATCCTATGGGGAAATCCAGATTGTGAGAAGACGAGGCAGGAGGTCAGTACAGCTTTCGATATCATAACAGGAAACATAGGACTATGAGCTCTTTACCTTACTTTAATTGGCTATGACAGAACATCTTCCAAACACCTCGATCTTCTGCACCCCTTCTATAATCTCTGACACGAAGATTCCAGGTGTCTCTCACCATTTGAACTTTCGATCAGGCTCTTGGCCATCCGAGTTTGCGTCTACCATCGGGATTGCCTTTAAAAGACTACATGACTACGTTTAACTATTCTAACGTCGTCATACAGCTCATAAAGTTCGTGGTTCATGCGTCGCCGATACCCCCCATCAATGTAAACTGATCCATAAATTTTACAAACACTCCAAGCACTGGCTCGTCTATTTGCACACGAGCTCACTTATGCAAAATTGGTGCGGCAAATGACAGCAAGTGTAAGACATGTTGGGAAGATGGTGAGACGTTGGAGAATTTCCTATGTCATTGCCCGATTTTCGTGGCTAACAGACATCGGAACTTAGGTGGGAACACAATACTAGGTATTAACCAACTTAGGGGCGTGGTATGGAAAACAATAGGGAATTTTGTAAGTTGCACGGAATTCCTGACCTGTATTTTCTTTATTGAGGTTACCTATTAGTGTTGAGCGCACAACAAGCCACTTACTGGCTTAGGTGTATGTTTATAGTGGCATGGGGCGGAGGTATATCCCCACCTTAACATAAAGGTGTTGCAAATGGAATAACGATATTAGCCATAACCCATCCCGTGGAATTGGCTAAGAAGTATATCTTATGCAAAGTGTCACAAAACTTAGCGTCGATATTCTGCTTAAATTGTTACTAAATCGGCCGTATGGGTACTACGGACCCCTCGAGTCGAAAAAGTACCATAGTACGGACATTTTCCATCCCTGGACCAGCCTATTTCGTCGAATACTTTGATTATTATGTAGCAATGGGTTGTACACTGAGTCGGCAGCTCCTTGCCGATGAAGGACTTCATCGGGTCAATCCGGTACCTACAACCGGCTGCCATGGAATGTGTCTTCCAGCGACAAACACCAATATTTTCTTTTACTGTATACCGCTATTGAAGAAAACTGAATGTTGGTAGTGTCTTTAAATTTTCTACATTTTTCGGAGCATCCATCCCAAGTAAAGCATTGTTGGTGTAAGTGTTAAATCAAGTTCAGTTTGGTCTTTTGGTTTCAGTTACTTCTCTTTGTCGTACAACTAACTGGTTATAGCAAAAGTGGCTATGGGAATTCCAAAGACTATTATTAAAACTCGACCCAACAAAAAAAAGAAGTAAAGGAGGCCACAGCAATGGGTTTGTGTTTCTTCATTGGCTCTACTTAGCTTTTTTCTTTTTTGTGTTTCTTTTCATAAATCAATGCGCATTTATTTCATTTCCATTGTTGAAAAAATAACCAAAATTTGCCAAAAGACTATTCCATGTCTGTCCAAAAAAAATTAAAACAAATAAATCCAGGAATGTATGAAAAAAAGAGATATTTACACACCATCACCGCACATGGTAGCCCTGATATTGCAGATCAAATCGTGTCATAGAACGGTCCCCAAACTAAACTTTTAAAGCATTTCGATACAGTCTGCTTTTGGAGGATATGGCCAACTTGGCTTTCCTTTCCAGATTTAAGCATTGATAACCGTTCTTTCTCCTATTGACGCCATCCAATTGTAGCAAGTGCGGGCAATTGTACATCATAGCGACCACTTGGATGACACCTGTTGGGTTAAGTGTTTACCTTACCTTTTAAGCTAATTACTTTGTAACAAGAAGTTTTATGGGCCACCAATTATACTGTCATATAGTGCACTTCATGGACAGCGGCAGTACGACGACAGTGCAATATGATGACCATGGCGCCATAAATGCGTCCACTACCTTTGGTAACCTTCCACGACAAACTGGAATAGTTTTGGCTCAACTATATGTCCGTGAAGATAAATTTGAATATAACTTAGCCAAGGCATAAACCTGACATTTTAACAGAGCTATGTTAAGTGATAAACAGAGCACTGTTAACTAATTTTCTTTTGTATTTTAAATAAAAAAAAAAAACATTTTTAGCATTTTCTCACCAAATATTTTCTAAAATCACTTGCTAAAGAATTTATCTACGACTATAAAATGCTTAATAATAGCTAAACCCTCAAATCTCTTTGCCAACAATATTTTTTGAAGACCTATATGACCCATTTTTAAAATGGCAATGCAGTGCACTCGTCATAGATAGGTGATACAAACTAATACCAGAATTAGCCCCTACCAAGAGCTTTTAGAATCAGAAGTCCCCATATTCAAATTGTATTTCAGATCGGAGATATTTCTTCAAAAAATATTGTTGGCATAGAGGTTTGAGGGTTTAGCTTTTATTAAGCATTTTATAGTTGTTGATAAATTCTTTAGCAAGTGATTTTAGAAAATATTTGGTGAGAAAATGCTAAAAATGTTTTTTTATTTAAAATACAAAAGAAAATTAGTTAACAGTTCTCTGTTTATCATTTAACATAGCTCTGTTAAAATGTCAGGTTTGTGTCTTGGCTAAGTTATATTCAAATTTATCTTCACGGACATCTCAACTATGGGAGTCTTAACAGCTCACATCTTTGACAGTACAAAGGTGGGCCGCACTTGGGGTACTCGACCGGCTGGTATAAAGCGAGCGGCTGCTGCCTTAATGATGTCTCGGAATTTCCTCTCGGCAATTTTCACATTCAAGGGGAGCGTCAGTTCACTAAAACGGCGATTGGTGTACTCTCTGAAGACGGCTCAATCGGCCTTCTTCTGATTGATGAACATCGGGCGCTCAGAGCTTATGAAGTCGGGTGGTCAGTCGATGGTGAGAATTATGGGGAGGTTGTTTGATCCCAATAAAATGACAGCTTGTCAGGATACATCACTCAGGAGATCAGGCGATGCAATGGAAATGTCTCGCGAGCTGCTACACTTCCTCTTAAACCTGGTGGGGTGCTACATCTATTGCCTCGGGACATTGTGGCTAGACAAATTGATGCGATCACTGCCGTGAGGTTAAGGGAGTTTCCTCTTGGATTACACCCTGAGCCGCTTTTTGATAAAAAGTACTGTACCACTATTCATGATAGAACCGATTGGAACTACGATAGCCCTGGTAATAGAAGTTACGTAGACTTCTATAACCCATGGTATTGTAAAGTGGACGAGCTTGCGAGACTAACAACTACCCTACACATTCCAGGGATGCTGGAATCTGTGGGTAGGCCTCTAGCGACATATAAGCTAAGTTTTCAGAACCAAGCCCGAAGGACAACGAATGATAGATGGTCACAAAGAGGGGGCTGTGAGCATTCCAAAACGATGTGGCCTAACTTGAAGAGGTCTACCGCTTTGCTGTCACTGACTAGAACAGACGTCTCAGTCGTTGTGTCCGTCATGACAGGCCACTGTCTAATCGGAAAACATGATGACAGTCTGAAGGTTGCCAGCAACGACTTTTGCAGAAGCTGTGAGCACATCGAAGAAGAAGAGACTATTGAACACCTTCTGTGTGTGTCCCACACTAGCAGTCAGAATGAGTTCCACTTTAAGTTCTCATTTTTTTGAGAACCTGTCTGATTTAGCGGATGTGAACATTCGCAAGTTGTTGGGCTTTTTAAAGCGATCTGGATGGTTCTTCTGTTCCTGTGTTATCACAATGGACGAAAACGTCTAACGACTGCCACTTAAACCTAACCTAATCCTAGTGGGGGCATCCTCATTCACCGTGCAAAACGTGAAGCCTTCAATCTGCTCTGCCAAAGCTAAGCCCAGCTAGTCGTTACCTAGGGGAGAATGCCATGAAATGTGATGCGCCTTAAAGTCTGCTAGAACCAGATGATTATGGCCAAACACAGGTAAGCTTGGAGATTAACTGGGTCACAGCTACCTATGAATGGCGGTATGTACACGTTGTATACCTCTATTACGGCAGTACTGGACTTGACTGCTATCCCCATAGACTCCATGTAGGGGTCACCAGCGCCACATAGTCCGAGGACGAGGACACAGAAGGGGACGACGACGACGACGCTTGTGACCCACTGCTGTCTATGTTCGTACAGCACCTTGCAACATATTCAGTGTGATTATACTCCCGTGGTGACGTAAGGACAGAGCAAGATGGGAAATGTACCAACTCCATGCACCGGTTACACCTCCCGGCTCGGAATAGCTGTGTGCATCACACAAGCTGGAAATTTCAGGTCCAATCTGTGTGGTGTTTTTGCTGTCACAAGTAGCTTAGCAGCGAGCTACCGGGCGCGTCTACAAGCTGGGGATAGTGGATACGGATACGGAGTAGCTCCAACGGCAGTCGCGGACAATCAGCGATATTGAACGGAGAGTCTCAGTGAGAGGTCGGGTGGCACCGGCTGATACTGAGTGCCTATAATGCTCGATATGACAAGACGAGTTTTTGGCGCCTTTAAATAATTAATGGTCACTCTGTTCCCGCGGCGATCGAGCTTGCTCACCTACAGCAGTTTCACAAGGATCGCCATGGTGGTGACATTTACGAAAGAGCCGGTGCCGCCCGGCCTCTCACTGAGACCCTCCGCTCAATACCGCTGGTTCTCCGCGGCTGCAATTGCAGTTACTCCACATAGAGCATTCCACTATACGCAACCTGTGGACGTGCCCGGTAGCTCGCGGCCAAGCTTTTCGTGATAGCAATGAACGCCACACAGATCGGAGCTCAAAGTTCCAGCCTGTGTGGTGCTCATAGTTATCCCGTGCCGAGCCATGGGTCTGTATTCATATTATTCTTTTACTACTCTTTCAGGCTGAATACAATAAACCGAAGATAACTGAGTAAAGCGGTGACATGCTATCCTCTGCGCAACAGTGACCTCCAAAATTTCTTCCACGGTAACAAAAATTCAATTTTGTGCATAGTTTTTGTAATTTTTTGAAGAAAATAATGCAACTGGTTTTCGGGTTTCTTCTAAAATTTTAGTTTCACATAAAATTGAATGGAGTATGTGCGAAGAAATAGTTGTGGCATGACGCTTATTTAACTCCCATCACTTTCGCTAATTAAACAAACCAAAAGAAATGATGAGAAACATAAAAAGAGAAAAACTACAACAATGGCTAAAGTAAATTTCAAACTAATATAACAATCCATAGCTATTGCAAAAGTACAACCACAAGTCGGTAAACGAAAAAGAAAAATGGCAAATAAAACAATTTTTATTTTAGAAAGAAAAAATTAACAATAAAAATTGCATAGTTTGCACAAAACATGAGTGCTGGCTAGCACGCTACAATGTTCGAACCTATAATCAATTGGTTAAAGAGACCAACACTTTTCTCGCGGTTGGATGGAAGCGCAAAGAAGATTCTCATCGGTTAGCTTGACATACATACTGGTAACGAGTGTATTCACACTGTATAAAATGCTAAAAGAAACTGTGTTTTGGAAGAGGATATAGAGAGCATAAAAATATAAGTAGAGTATAACCCTTGATTGGAGTCCATACATAACTCTTGGGTGGACATGCGGATTTCCCCTCACCTGGTTAGTTGGGTCGATTTGATTTAAAGGGCTGTATTATCAACGAACCCCTGGCAGATGGCTTGATTAGAAAAATTGTTAGTTGATGAATAACACAAAAAAGGCTCCATCCCCTTTATGGCTTTCGGTCATAAAGCGGATTTTTTGAGGAATGGTCAAGGTTGTTCACATAAACCATATAAAGAGAAATCTGTCACCTTTGTTGGACGTCTATGAAGGCGCCTATCGGACTATCAAGATACATGTGGACAGTCAAGCGACGCTCAAGGCTGTGGCTTTGGACCATGTGAGGCTAGATTAATAAATGTTTGAAACGAATCTATACGAATCAAATTCGCATTGTGTCGAAACAGAATGTTGGTCTTGACATCTGTCATATCAATGCCAAAAGTTTTTGCACGACGTGTTTCGCTATAACTTTCAACAACTGTGCCAAGTATGGTTCAAATAGGTCCATAACCTGATATAGCTGTAATATAAAGCGATCTTGGATCTTGATTTCTTGAGCCTCTAAAGTGCACAATTCTTATCCGATTGGAATGAAATTTTGTACGACGTGTTTCGCTATAGCTTTCAACAAATGTGCCAAGTGTAATTTAAATCGGTCCATAACCTGATATAGCTGTCATATAAAGCGATCTTGGGTCTTGACTTCTTGAGCCTCTAGAGGACACAATTCTTATGCGATTGGTATGAAATTTTGAACAACATGTTTCCTTATGATTTCCTATAACTGTGCCAAGTATGGTTCAAATCGGTCCATAACCTGATATAGCTGCCATATAAACCGATCTTGGGTCTTGACTTCTTGAGCCTCTAAAGGGCACAATTCTTATCCGTTTAGAATAAAATGTTGCACGACGTGTTTCTCTAAGACTTTCAACAACTGTGCCAAGTATAGTTCAAATCGGTCCATAACCTGATATAGCTGTCATATAAAGCGATCTTGGGTCTTGACTTCTTGAGCCTCTAGAGGCGCAATTCTTATCCGATTGGAATGAAATTTCGCACGACGTGTTTTGTTATGATATCCAACAAGTGTACCAAGTATGGTTAAAATCGGTTCATAACCTGATATAGCTGTCATATAAACCGACCTTGGGTCTTGGCTTCTTGAGTCTCTAGAGGGCGCCATTCTTGTCCGATTTGAATAAATTTTTGCACGAAGTATTTTATTTTTACTTTCAATAACTGTGTCAAATAAGGTTTAAATCGGTTCATAACCTGATAAAGCTGCCATATAAACCGATCTGGGAACTTGACTTCTTGAGCCTCTAGAGGTCGTAATTATTATCCGATTTGCCTGAAATTTTGTACGACGCATCCTCTCATGACCATCAAGATACCTGTTTTTTTATGGTCTGAATCGGTCTATAGCCTGATACTGCTCCCATATAAATCGATCTCTCTCTATTTTACTTCTTAAGCCCCCAAAGGGCGCAATTCTTATTCGAATTGGCTGACATTTTATAAAGGTCTGTAACATATAATTTAATTGTGGTCCGAACCGGACCATATATTGATATCGCTCCAATAGCAGGGCAAATCTTTTCTTTTATCCTTTTTTGCCAAGAAGAGATGCCGGGAAAAGAACTCGACAAATGCGATCCATGGTGGAGGGTATATAAGATTCGGCCCGGACGAACTTAGCACGCTTGTTATAGTCAATAACACTAACAATGTTTTGCTATATGACCAGTTGAGTTCTCCTTGTTTCTCCAAACATGATTTAATCTTTTTGCCGTACGATATCCCACCACCGTCCCCAGCAGAACCTGGTTACTTGTACAACTTTAAAGAACTGAATTATTCTGCACTCATATCAGAGTTTCCCAACATAGACTGGAGTCGAATGTTTCATTTAATTACAATTGATGCACCTTCTAAACTCTTCAGTTCCCCAGAAATTTTTCGAAATCGTCAAAACCACAAAGAATGGTTTAATCGCAGCATAGAAGATATGATTGGGCAAAGAGATATGACTTACAAAAGGTGGAAAAAATTCAAAACGGTGCAGCTTCATGATGAATTTCGGTTGAGAAGAACAGAGGTTAATAGAATGATACAAAGGTTCAAAGCAAATTATTATCAAGCTAAGTTTCAAAATGCTGTCAATACTAAAAGGAAACGGAATACAATACCAGAAATCAGTATAGGCAAATCTTGGCGTACTTGCACGGATGAGAATCCGGATGGCCACAATCAATTATTCGTCAATGCTTCCGCAAATATTGCATCCAGCAAAACGTCGGAGCGTTTGGTCTTACCCTCAGCAGCAGTACCTTCTTTTCCACAATCTTCAGAATTCGAATTTTTCTGTGTGACACCACAGGCAAAATCTTACTTACTGCCAACACTGATGTATGGTTCTGAATTGTTCGGAAAATGTGACTCAAAAAGCAAGCACAGAATGCAAACAGCTTATAATGCCATCACCCCTAGAAAGAGGGTGACGGAAACCTGACGTTCCTCAATATTGGACGCTCTTTTGTTCTGCCGATGTGGCGTGGCACATGCTGTCTACAACATAACGGCTTATGTACATGGGGAATTCCTTCATATTTGATGGGCAAGACATCGTTTTCCAGAGTATGGATCCCCGGACACAGAAAGCATAAATTACATCTAGAGAATAATGAGCTAAATCTATAATAAAATTTGTTACCTTTAATATCCATAATAGGACCCAGAAACATAAAGATTTTTAAACTGCCTGGTCCACTATGCGAAAATGAAAGATCTTGCGTCGATGAAACCGGCTGAAGCCTAGTTTCGTAACTACATCAAAATAGTCCTACAGGGTGGCTGATGAATATTGCTACAATGATGAATATTGCTACATTTTTTTTTCGGTGTATGGAATACATTTTTCTTTTATTCATGTTAAATTAAATTATTAAATTAATTATTAAATTATTATTAATTAAATTAATTAATTAATTAATTAAATTAATTATTAAATTATTATTATTAAATAGAAAAAAAGTTATTACATTTTTTTTTGGTAGCGGCTTTCATCAGCCACCCTGTATAACTATCGAATTTTTTGCGTGGACCACTGAGCAAAAATGGAGATAACTGATTCGATGAGACACCAAACGACAGCTTATGAAACATAGTATCTAATCCATACAAAATAAATAATCGTCTAACTATGGAATTTTTGGCAAATACTTAAAAAAATTACCCAACATGATCGAAAGATAAGTTTGCGAGGACCACTGAGCAAACCATAAAATTGTTGATTGGATGAAACTCACCTCAAACGAAAGCTTATAAAGCCTAGTTTCTAATCGGTATACGATTTCCAACTAAAGGGTGATTTTTTTGAGGTTAGGATTTTCATGCATTAGTATTTGACAGATCACGTGGGATTTCAGACATGGTGTCAAAGAGAAAGATGCTCAGTATGCTTTGACATTTCATCATGAATAGACTTACTAACGAGCAACGCTTGCAAATCATTGAATTTTATTACCAAAATCAGTGTTCGGTTCGAAATGTGTTCATTCACCGTAACGTTGCGTCCAACAGCATCTTTGAAAAAATACGGTCCAATGATTCCACCAGCGTACAAACCACACCAAACAGTGCATTTTTCGGTATGCATGGGCAGTTCTTGAACGGCTTCTGGTTGCTCTTCACTCCAAATGCGGCAATTTTGCTTATTTACGTAGCCATTCAACCAGAAATGAGCCTCATCGCTGAACAAAATTTGTCAAAATTTGAACACATTTCGAACCGAACACTGATTTTGGTAATAAAATTCAATGATTTGCAAGCGTTGCTCGTTAGTAAGTCTATTCATGATGAAATGTCAAAGCATACTGAGCATCTTTCTCTTTGACACCATGTCTGAAATCCCACGTGATCTGTCAAATACTAATGCATGAAAATCCTAACCTCAAAAAAATCACCCTTTATTTAATTTTGATCAAAAACTTGAAAAGAAAAATACTTAACATAATTGAAAAATCAAGTTTGCGTGGACCACTGTGCTAAAATGGAAATACTTGATTGGATGAGACCGCCCTCAAACTACAGCTTATGAAGCCTTATTTCTAATCTTTATACGATTGAATGGAGTATCTCGAGACCTGTACGTTGACCAAATTTAGAAAGGCCATCTTTTCCTAAGTGGCCATTTCTCTCCTGGTTGCTCTAAGGAAGGACTGCACATCGGGGACATTTATAAGGCTAAGCTAAGAAAATATAAGTGCGAGCTGAGAAAGGCTCAGAAAAGATTCTGTCCTCTAGACTTTTTAAAGCGATCTGGATGGTTCAACGATAGGAACCAAAAGGCATCTTCTGTTTCTGTGGTATTACAATAGACGAAAGCATCTAAGTGAGTCTGATGGCAGACTTCCACTTAAACCTAACCTAACCGAGACCTATTGCAAAATTCAAATTTTACCCATGAACATTCCACTAAGGAACAGGAGCAAACTTCTCACATATCAATGAGTGCAGTCCGATTCAAGTTTTAAGCTCAATGATAAGAGGCCTCCTTTTTATAGACGAGTCCGAACGGCGTGCCGCAGTGCGACACCTCTTTGGAGAGAAGTTTTATATGGCATAGTACCTTACAAATGTTGCCAGCATTAGGAGGGGAAAACCACCGTTTGAAAATTTTTTCTGATGATCTCGCCAGGATTCGAACCCAGGCGTTCAGCGTCATAGGCGGACATGCTAACCTCTGCTTTGCGGTGGCCTCCTGCGCTACGGTGGATCTAGACCTACTACGATGGGGTATATTCAGAAGTCAGAGAAATGGACAATATATAGTGAGGAAACACTAGAACTACTTAATCCCATGGCAGCCGGTTGTACGTACCGGATTGACCCGATTAAGTCCTTCAACGGCAAGGGCTGCCACCTCAGTGTACAACACACTGCTACAACAACAACTATAACTACTCGTTGATACATATTCTCCAGCGGACTACGTGACCTCAGAAGAAGTTGTCACTCTTATGCATTCGTCAGAAGTTATGAGGAAAATTGTGTCTGAGCCGAAAATTCTTTGGGCGATAAGAAGTTTAGACTACTTTAAGTCGCCAGGCCCTGATGATGTTTCGCCGGTTGTATTTCAAGCTGTGTCTGATTAGACTGTTTCCTTGGCTTAGGGAGATATACTCCGCTTGTATCAGCAAGTCATATAAACCTGTGGGATCCCGGCACGGGATAGCTGTGAGCACCTCACATGCTGGAATATTGAGGTCCAGTCTTTGTAGTGTACAATGGTGTCACGAGAAGCTTAACTGTGAGCTACCGGTCGCGTCCAAAGGTTGCGGCTAGTTGAATGCTCTAAACGGAGTAGTTGCAATTGCAGTCGCGGCTCTTGCATAAATAATGAGTGCCTATGATGCCCGATATGACAAAGAAAGTTATTGGCGTCTTGAAATAACCAATGACCTTCATGTTCCCGCGGCAATCGGTCCTGTGGACCGGAACGAGTTTGCTCACCTATAGTAGCTAGACGAAATGGTGCTTCACGTTATTCATTTCTCCTTTTTGTATTGTTGCGTACTATTGGGTTGCCCAAAAAGTAATTGCGGATTTTTTAAAAGAAAGTAAATGCATTTTTAATAAATCTTAGAATGAACTTTAATCAAATATACTTTTTTCACACTTTTTTTCTAAAGCAAGCTAAAAGTAACAGCTGATAACTGACAGAAGAAAGAATGCAATTACAGAGTCACAAGCTGTGAAAAAATTTGTCAACGCCGACTATATGAAAAATCCGCAATTACTTTTTGGGCAACCCAATATATACTCCTAAGAATTTTCCTTTAATTTATTGTTAGAAATTGTTTACGCACTTTCCTCAGTATCCCTATCTGGGAAGCCTAGAGATGGAGCTGACCCCATTCTATTAAATGATAAAAATAATGCACCAACTATTGATACTTTACGACAACTAATGATTGAAAAAATATTCAAAAAAAATCGAAAAATTTTAAATTTTTTTTTGTAAATATGAAGTTTTTTAGAGTTCATCTAGATTTTAATTTTATGAATATTTGTAATCCACTCGTCCATACCTTCAATTTGATACCCATATTGCCTAGGTTTAAGGGGGTTCCAAATCCTTAAGACCCTGTAGGTCCTTCCCGGAACAAAATTTGGAACCTTTGTTGGCATATTCGTAATCAACTAATCAATACCTTTCATTTGATACCCATATTGCCTAGGTTAGAACACAACTCCCTCAGGTGGGTGTTAGCCCCTAGGGGCGTCCATGGGCCCGAATCCCAAAAACAAACTTCAAATTCCTGTTCCTGGAGTAATTTTAGTGGGGCATGCAAAAAAATTAGATGTTTTTGCCTATACTTTTATGGGCTGGTTGTTAAATTAAAAATTATATGAAATAAATTGACGTGATACATAAGAAACTGCACATACATAGATGTGTACATATGGTATATAAGCGGATCCAAACATAACTAACATACCTTAATTCCTGATGAGAAATCCCAAAATCCAATTAAATGCGTGAAATTAAATCTCCAACGCACTTTTACAAAGCATTATTGCTATGATCACAGTGGCAACAGCTGTAAGCCGCTTAAGAAGAATGAACAACACAAATATATAGAAACATACAAATACGTCCGTTCGAAACTTTACACCACACAAAAGTATAGCGAAATAATCAAAACGTTGAATACAATGTCAAAAGTTAAAAGTGGCATACAAATGTCTGTCGTTTTGCTCCAAAGAAGATATCGTGTGGTTAGAGGCTTATGGGCCAAGAAAGCGTAAAAAAAAACAACTTTTCGATGAAACCAAACACTATCAGCGCAGATTCATTAACACATACACATATACAACACAACAATAACAGCCCCTCAATAAAGATCGTATGGTAACGTAGTGCTCTTTAAACGGGGTTATTCCTTTTTATGTGGGGTGGGTGTATTGTTGTATGAGAACATAAATTTGTTATTCTTGCCGATGACGTTTGTTTGTTAACTACTGCAAGGCAAGTAGCAGATAACAAACAAAAACACTGCTGACGAAGACTGAGAATAACTGCTCACAATACAGCAGAACCAGCAGCAACAACAACAAACCGACGATCAATGACAGTGGACAGGTGACAAGAGACCAGGCAACTAATGACGATACTTTATGTTCGTTCGAATTTTGTTATTGCAAATACGCACACACACGTGAGAACAAAAAATAAAACGCAACCAGATACAGAACACAGATACGAATTAAAAGAAACCGTTTAACGAACGCAAAAAACGACGGGACCGTATTAAACTATTGAAATTAATTAGCACGAATTAAATCTCATCTCACACAGAGAGAAAAAAAGAAGAAAGAAAGTTGTTGTGCTCTATACATCCATCAATCGATCAGTGATCATTTCTCCCGTTACGCACCTTATACACTCACTATTCCTTTAGTAACGACGACCCTTCAGCACAGATGTTTTACGCATGCATTTCCCAAAAAATTATCCGTTACCGCTTTCGTTTTTATAGCTCAATTGATTTCATTCATTAGTTACTTTCGAGTATATGGTGTATTTTTTAAATTTCACTCCACAAGTTTACATTTCTCCACTGCCACTGGTGGTGCTGCTGCTTCATTCAACTTTTCACTTTTCATCATCTTTTCATTGATCAAAAATATTTGTATCACATTTAAGTCCACTTTATTCGCATTGAAGATTATTAATTTTCATTGAATTGGGGTTAGATTATTTTAGTTACAACACACACATTGTAAAGAGCTTAAATATTTTGATATTTTTTTGGGAAAATATATAATTTTCTTAAAAAATCTCAGACGTATTTCGATTTTGTTGGACGTGTTTCTTTTCCACCTTCTTCATTTAGCACCGACTACCGAGTACTACTAAGCAATATACTATTCAGTATCCAATTAACAGTTGACGTTACACGCTATCTGGGCAGCAATGGCACGTATGCATGTCAAAAGACCGGTACTACGTTAGTATTTCGCAGTTGAAAACACATGTTGTTGTTATTGTTGTAGCAGCGTGTTATACACTGAAGCGGCGACCCTTGCCGATGAAGAACTCCATCGGGTCGATCGGGTACGTACAACAGGCCGCCATGGAACATGTATATCGCGATTAAAGACTAGTACAAAGATATATTTATTTACAGGTAGAGGCAGTTGCCCAACAACAAAATAATTGAATGCACTATCTGTCAAAATCAAAGATTAGTGCATCTCTGATTTTGGGTATGTTACTAGTTCGCTCCATTTTTCGTTGTTTGTGTGTATTTTAGTTCTTAACTACATACACACTCGCAACCAAAACTCGTTGACAGATAGTGCACTTTGCGAGAAAAATTGTACTCAGCTGTTTACGGTACACTACCTGTTAATTATGTCATGGCTGGTACTATGTTCGTTTTTCACCATTGACACCAAGATATATTCATTTACAGGTAGTGACAGTTGCCCAACAACCAACATTTTGAGCGCACTATCTGTCAAAATCAGTGATTAGTGCAACTCTGATTTTGTATTTGTTACTAGTTCGCACCATTTTTCGTTGTTTGGGTGTGTTTTGGTTCTTAACTATAATACTCACACACAACAAATACTCGTTGACAGATGGTGCACTTCGCGAGAAAAAATTTTACTCAGCTGTTTACGGTACACTACCTGGCAATTATGTCATGGTTGAAACCAAAATATATTCATTTACAGGTAGTGAAAGTTGCCCAACAACAAAATGTTGAGTGCACTCTCTGTCAAAATCAGAGATCGGAGCTCAAAGTTTCAGCCTGTGTGGTTCTCATAGCTATCCCGTACCGGGATTTCGAAAAGTGATTGCCATATGTTAGTTTCATTAGTAACGCATGATATTTACAACTATACGTGTACCGTGCAATAGAGCCTTAAACGTGTTGCAGGCCACAGTAGGGCGAACGGCAACAGCATGAAGGCAGAAGAAGGGGAGTCATGCCGATAAGGGGGGTGGGTGGCCTAATACCAAAGAGTGGGGTTTCTATGATACCGCCTTTGGTCTCCACTACACACGCCACCACCTTGTTGCCTTGGTGGAACAGACGATGATTGGCACCTTTTGTTTTTTTATATATTCATCCAATGGGATGGAAATTTTCGTCAGCGGTATGGGGTTTGTCGCGGTGGTGGCGTGTGAGGTTTTGCGGAAATGGCTTAGGTTGGCTGCACATGTCCAATGAATGGTTGACAGGGTTGGCCATAGTTAGTGTTCAACGTATGGTACGGCACATGCGTGTACTCAGGCGTAAGTCAGGGTTGGTACTAGGGTCATGGAAGCAGCGACATGTCGCTTCGGCATGTTACACGTTGTTCTGAATCAGGCCTTTAGAACCGAAATTTTCCAATGATAATCATCCGCATACCATTGGACGATACAACACGTATCGAAATCATGCGCTGACGAGTTCTTCTACACCGGGACAAATTACATTGCATTTGTATGTCATTTATATTCGCAGCGACATGTTTGCTCATGGAACCCAGGACTAATGATTTGATAGGTATTTTCCTACAACGCGTAGCGCATTTGGCGTTATTAATTTTCCATTACGTTTAATGGAAGTGGGTGTTTGACTTTAGATATGTATGGAATCCGTCAGATATGACAATCTGTCCGATAAGTCGTTGGTCCGTTTATTTAAATGGGGAGGCATCAGAGTTGATTCCGAATGGGCATTCACAATAGTTAATACCGGCCCTGTCTTTGAGAAGAGGGCCGCAAAGGAAATTTGTTTATTTTGGAGAAAGAATGAAAATGCGGCATAAAGAAAGTTAGAGGAAAATGGTCGATCTTGGAAAATTGGCATTTGGCGGGAGGAAAATGGGCCTATATAAGCTGGCCAGGGCGAGAGAGAGAAGCGATTAACCAAGGAGACGTAATAGTGCGAACTTAGTTCTGTGAATTTAAGAAAAAAGTCGGTGTATTTAATTGAAATATATCTGTGTTGTCAGTGTCAGTAAAGGCAAATAGAATATTGAACATCATTAACAACTTTATTTTGATCGTGTTTTGCTGTAAATACATTTAAATAAATTGATTCCTGTAGTGGCGATAAGCACTGCCAACCTACGCATAAGGGGGCCAGTGCGAAATCTTTATTGGTGGAAAAGTTCTCCAGTGAGCCCCAATTTTCCGAGCTTACTGTGCCTGATTGTTGGCGGCTGCGAAATTTCTCAGCTTGAGAGGGTTGTGCTGTGTAAGCTTCGAGCTGAAGAGGCCTGACCCAGGTGCTGCAGCCGTGTGATTTTGTCTGCGATCATCCATATATAAACAGCCCTGAAACAAGAAATAAAAGGCAATCTGTAATCAATGTGTTAACGGAATCAAGGTAAAAGCTGTGTCTTACCAATTTATGTCTGTGTCCTATATCTGTGAAGTCCCCATAAGCGAGATTTTAATATTGTCTGGCAGCCGTCCAAAAACCTAAAAGAGAGGTAACAAAAAAAAAAAAATAAAAAAATTCGATTAGTTTTCATCATAAAACAAACAAATAATTGATATCTAGTGTTAAATATGTATGGGAAATAGCGTAACGATAAAAAAAAAAAGAAGTGTGAAGAGAATAATACTTGGATTTGCGTATAATAAGGCTTAAGGTAGCCAGGAGGATTACCAAATTCCCGGTCTTTTGGTTGTAATTTGATTCTGCAGCAAACTAAGGGCAGAAAAGGTCTTTTAAGAGAGCTCTTTTAGGAGATAGGTCAAGTTGTTAATTCGCGCCAATTGGGCAGCGTCTTAGGCCAAGGGATAAAGGTTATCGTTTGTGTCTCGCCTTATAATGAGTGAGCCGAAAAGTTTCTAATTAACCAGTATTGTTCTTTATTTTTTTTTTGTGTTGAGTATTTAGTTATTGTAAGTGAAAGTTAAATAAAAAAAAAAAAAAAAGGAATATTAAATTTAAAATCTTTAATTTTCAAACCCATAAAAATCTTAATAAATTTTGATATGTCTTAGTTTATAGTAGAAAAAGTTATGTGTTGGTAAATTTATAAATTCGGGGGGGCGGAGTAATGTGGTAAGTGTGTGATTTCGTAGGTGTGGTGTACGGGGTCCAACATAATCTAATGTGCCGGACTTTTTGGACCATGGTTGGGTGGGCTAGCGTGAGATCCTTCCACCAAGATCTCTGTGTTGATGTTTTCCCTTGTGTGTAATTATGAGTCAGTAAAGTTTGTGAATAAAACAGTGCCCCCTCATTTTCGATGTTTGTGTGCAGGGTTTGATTTGGCGGGTTGAGGCCCCTAGCCCTGATTGTCTCTCCACAGCTAACCGGCAGCCATTTCGAACGCCGACTAAGCGCACACATAACAGAGATGGCGCCCAATCTAAAAGTAAGAATGTACCTGATGCGCATTGTAAAATGGCGATTATTCTGACGCCTTTGAACACTGTGATAGCGGGTTAAGGGAATCTGTGCAATGAGATCGACGCACATAGCAATAGAATACTAAATAGATAAGAAATAGACCAAAAGGAAATAGTTTAGAATCTTTAACAGTCTGTGATTTTGTATTGCATCCAACCTTGCCTAAGGCAAGTGATTTTGAAGTGCAATATTTTGTTTCAATAGGTTAAAGAGAATATTTTCTCCAATTTTCAACTACGGGACGTGTAATAGCTCGTTGATTAGATACTTGACAACGATTGTATTGTACGCGTCCAGTTTTTTTTTTTGATGTATAGTTTTAGAGTCAATAGATTATTTATCAATATAGACAAAAGATAACTTCAAGTTAGGGAAAGTGCAATAACCGTTTCGTGGGACTTACACGAAAGTCAGTTGTATTGCGAGTACCGTAAGCCAGGAGCTTTTGTTTTGTTTCCCGTAGGGAAAAATAAATGTCATGGACAGTGAAGTTATGTTTGTGTTGGTTTTATGTCATCGTTAGCTTGTTATACAAATGTCTAGGAAAACATCGATGCACCTCAATAGAGGGCGCTGTAATTTATAACCGAATTCTGAAAATTAAACCACATAAGAAATCCACACTGCTTCTGAAAATACAATGCCCCCATATTTTAATGTTTTGATTGTCAAATAAAATTAAAATTGCTGTATCTTTTATTAACAAATGGTAGTTTATGTCTTATGTATTAGTAATTTAATTCATGTTCGTGATTAATTAATATTTGTTCTGTAAAACATTTTTGTGAATATTTATTAACTTTTAAGTAATAACAAATATTGGGAAAAAATTAACTCGTCAGTCTACGAGTTTCATTATTGATCGGTAATTGGAGTCATGAGCTATAACACACGCTCTAAGAAGAAATATAAGAGAGTGAGAAACGAATCATTCGACTTTAATAGGTCCATTTATAACACCAGAACAAGAAAGCAAAGGCGATTAGCCTTCGAAGACGAAATGGCAGAAGACAATACTAATATGAATGGGTTTCAGTTCATCAACCTGGCCAATTCCATAATAAGAAGGGAACCAGATAACGCGAATGTGGCGGGCCCATCCACGAACAATAATGGAGCTCCATCCACAAGTAATAATGGAGGGTCTAATAATGACGCGGACGAAGGTTTTCCGCCAGGTGTTCGGGATTTGGTTCTAGATGAGACTGGGCGAATTCAGAGATCACTTGAGGAAAACGTCAAAGACGTGGTAAGAAATGAAATGGCAGATGTTCGCAAGATGATAGATTCTCTGACGAAAGGGCTGAACGAATTGTCCCAGGTTGTCCGCAAACAAGTATCGGCACCCTCGATACAGAATATACCCGTGTCCAATAACCAGACAACTCAGCAGGTTGGCATGGGAGTTCCAAATAATTCTAGGCGTTCTTCGTCGAATATCGATCCTTACCCGATTATACAGTTTGGGAACTCAAATCAAACATCCTCTTCAGACAATTGCCAAGCTTCGTATTCTATGATTAGAAATGAGCCACTCAGAATAAGAGTTGATAAATTGGGTCTCAATTTCAGCGGTGATCCCAGAGATCTTAGGGTGAATGATTTTATTTACAGATTGGAGCAGATGAGAACCCAGTATGACATACCATGGGCTGAAGTATTGAGAGATTTCTCATTTTTAGTTTCTGGGCAAGCCAGAGAATGGTATTGGCTCCATAGGCAGAATAACATGAATACCGATTGGGACGGTTTGAAACACGCGTTGCTTAGCCAATATCAAACACCCCAGTCGAAGTTCGACATATTAAGGGACTTGCTTGAGAGGAAACAGAGGCACAATGAGGCAGTAAATGTTTACTTTCACGAAATGGGACTATTGCGCTCGCGCTTAATGCAACCCATATACGAGTACGAGATGATTAAGATCTTGAAAAGTAACATCAGGGAGGATATCAAGCGTCATGTGTATCAAATGACGATATCCTCCGTGGAACAATTACGTATCGAATGCATTGAGGCCGAGCGAAATTTTCCACGACGAGAAAATAGACCCATGCCGGTGCCACAACGACCCTTAAGGCAGGTTAATGAGATTTGTGACCAGGGATTTGATCGGCCCGAAGGAGACACTCCCATTGAGTTAGAAGAGAATGTGTCGGCTCTTTGTTTCCCACAGCAGAAGACCCGTGTCACATGCTGGAACTGTCGGGAGGCAGGCCATTTATTCATGGATTGCCCAGCGGACTTTAGAAAATTATTTTGCTATAAGTGTGGAAAACCCGACACTGTGACTCCCAGATGCCCCGTTTGCCAACTGGGAAACCAGAGGAAGGGCGTGGGGAGTACAGGGGAACCACGTCCGCACGAGAACCCCAGAGAACAAAAGAATTAGATAATAAAGTCGTAGAGATTGTAAACAATAATGAAGATCGTAGAGTTAAGGATAGTATTAAGGTTAATTTACAAAATTTTACACCCGAAGAGAGGCATTATGTCCCACTGGAGCAGCGTACACAGAACTATGAGCGAGTAAGAGAAAGAATATTTAATTCTGAGACTCGAGCAGTACCCGAGAAGATTGCCAAATTACGGGAAAAGTCCAAAGAGTGGCGGCAACAAAGGAGATTCCTAATAGATTCAATAACTAAAGCTATGAAAGCCCCAAGTGATCCTAGAGTTTTCGCGGAAGTTTGTATTGAGGGAAAAATGGTTAAAGGTCTATTAGATACTGGTGCCACGGTTAGCATTTTGGGTAAAAACTGCAGGGAAATCGTCGAGGAACTAGATATTCCAATTATACCTCTCTCGAGCAGGGTTACCGCGGCTGGTGGAAAACACTACCGAGTTTTGGGGAAAATAAAAGTCTCAGTTAGATACCAAGAGAATACAAAAGAGATGCATTTGTGTCTATGCCCCGACTTGGAGCAAAATTTATACCTGGGTATTGATTTTTGGCGTCTGTTCCAATTAGCTCCCGATATAATGGGTATTTCGGAAATAAACATTGAGAAAATCACCGAAGAAATTACTAGCGCTGATGCGAAATATAAATTGAACCCTCATGAATTATCACCTGAACAATCCACCCGTTTAAATGAGGTTATAGAGGCGTTCAGTACGTACGAGAAGAATGGTTTAGGGTGCACAACGTTAGAAAAACACACCATCAAGTTGATTGAAGGCACAGAGCCCGTCAAAGATCGCCACTACCCGATGTCTCCAGCAGTACAAGCGATAACTTACCAGGAGGTCGATAATATGCTTGCTCTAAACGTGATTGAAGAGAGCGAAAGCCCCTGGAGCAACCGAACCACCGTTGTACGAAAGCCCGGCAAAAACCGCTTTTGCCTTGATGCCCGAAAACTTAACAAGCTGACAGTAAAAGACGCGTACCCACTGCAAAATATAGATGGTATTTTAAGCCGTATTGACGCGACCCACTATATAAGCAGTGTGGACCTCAAATATGCCTTCTGGCAAATACAGCTCGATGAAAATAGCAAGCCATATACTGCCTTTACGGTCCCCGGTCGTCCATTGTACCAGTTCCGTGTGATGCCGTTTGGCTTGTGCAATGCCGCACAAAGATTATGCCGTCTGATGGACAAAGTCATTCCTCAGCGATTGAAAGGGAATGTCTTCGTGTACTTGGACGACTTGCTGATCATCTCAGGCAACTTCGACGAGCATCTGAGGCTCCTAAGAGAGGTAGCTGGATGTCTACAGAAAGCTGGGTTGACAATCGGCTTAAAAAAGTCACAGTTTTGTTTTCGGCAACTAAAATATTTGGGCTTCATAATAGGGGAAGGTGTTTTGCGAACCGATCCGGAGAAAATCGAGGCAATTCGAAAAATTAGAGTACCCAAAAGTGCCAGAGAGGTAAGAAGTTTCCTTGGTACAGCTGGCTGGTACCGAAGATTCATAAAGGACTTCGCAACCATCTCGGCCCCCCTAACAGATGTGCTAAAGAAATCTGTAAAGTTTACCATCAATGAGAAAGCCAAAGAGGCATTTGAAAATCTGAAAAAGGCTCTTACCTCTGCCCCGGTTTTGCGCCATGCCGATTTTGCAAACCAATTTTATATACAATGTGATGCTTCGGAGTATGGAATTGGTGCGGTACTGTTCCAATTGAACAGCCAAGGGGAGGAACACCCGATTGCGTTTTATTCGCAAAAACTCAATCAGTGCCAAAAGAACTACAGTGTCACCGAAAAAGAATGCCTGGCAGCAGTTATGGCAATAAAAAAATTCCGGCCCTATGTTGAACTTATGGAGTTTACCGTAATCACGGATCATGCGAGTTTGCAGTGGCTAATGAACCTAAAAGACCTTAGTGGCCGTTTAGCTCGTTGGTCATTGCAACTCCAAGGGTACAATTTCAATATTGAACACCGTAAAGGTAAGGACAACATAGTGGCCGATATGCTTTCTCGTTTGCCAACCGCTGACGAGATAGAAATGGACCAGGTATTCGATTTCGAGAGGCTAGAGTTCGAGAGTGATGAATACAAGGCACTGAGAGAAGAGATTGAGAGGCACAAGGAACAGCTACCAGATCTACGCATCATCGACAACATGATTTTAAAAAAGGGGCATAGCTCAAATGATGATTTTTGTCAAGAATTTCAATGGAAATTATGGGTACCTGAATCACTTACCCAAAGATTAATCGAAGAAGCACATGACAAAACTACTTCCGCGCATGGTGGCATAGCCAAAACTCTTTATCGATTAAAGGAGAAATATTATTGGCCCCAGATGGCAAAACAAGTTCGCCAGTACGTCTCGAACTGCACTGTATGTAAAGAAACTAAATCTGTGAACGAACACACACTGCCTACAATCGGAAATGAAGTCATAACCGAACGCCCGTTTCAAAAACTCTACATTGATTTCCTAGGTAAATACCCAAGATCTAAAAGCGGCAACGCTTTCATATTTATCGTTATAGATCATTTTAGTAAATTTACCTTTTTGAAAGCGATGCGGGAGGCGACGGCTTCCAATGTAGTAAAGTTTCTGGTAGAAGATATTTTCCGAAAGTTTGGTGTACCGGAGACAGTACACAGCGACAATGGGGCGCAATTCATTTCAAAGGCATTCAAGGATATGATCGACACATATGGAATAAACCATATGCAAACCGCTCCATATGCTCCTCAATCTAACGCGTCTGAACGCGTAAATCAATCGGTCCTCGCTGCCATAAGAGCGTACCTGGAAAAAGATCATCGGGAGTGGGATCTCTATCTAACAGAGATCGAATGTGCCCTAAGAACATCGGTGCATAGTGCTACTGGAGTAACTCCATTCTTCGCTTTGTTCGGGTTTAATATGTACACCCATGGCTCCGATTATAAACTGGCCAAAAAGTTGCTCTCAATGACTGATCATGAGATATCACAAACGAATCGAAAGGACAAAATGGAAATTATTCGCGAAAAGATAAAGGCAAATATGCATCAAGCCTATGAACAAAGTGCAAAAAGATACAATGCAAGAGCGCGAGTAATCAGCTTTACACCTGGCCAGGAAGTATACAAGAGAAACAATGTCCTGAGTGATTTTGGAAAAAACTTTAATGCGAAATTCGCTCGAAAGTTTATAAAATGTCGCATTGTCAAACCCATAGGAAACAACATGTATTCTCTTGAAGACTTAAATGGGAAACCCATTGGGGTATGCCATGTAAAAGATTTGAAAAGATAGAGTTCACTAGTAAACGAAATTAATTTCCCCCTTAACAACAGGTATACTCTCACACAAGATCGTGTCTTTCTTCCTTAAAACGGGTTTCCTAAATTTTTTTTTGGTGTTTAAGATCATACCTTATATGATGCCGAAAGTTACTACTTCAATTAGGGGTTGATTTCGCACCAGTCCAACTGGACAGGGACAGATAAATGATATATAGGTAGCCACTACAACGACGTTGGATCTCTCTAGATTCGGTAAGACGTCGTGGGACACTTCATTTATAGGTCAACTATAGATCACCATCCCACCTCAATTGTGTTGGCATTAGGCAAAGGTATATAGAACTTTCATGTCTGAGTCGAATTGTATATATTTTTTACGATTTTTCGTATTGGCTGATGCTTGAGAACGCTGATATTGAATGGAACTGGGGAAAATTTCCCAGTTTGATTTAATTTTTTTTTTGTTCATGCTATTTGATCTCATGGAACTCAATTATAGTTGCTCTGCCATGTCAACGGCGCATGCAACAGTTTTTTATGCCAATAACATTGTTGCAACAGGTTTCACGATATCATTTCAATAAAATTCTACCCCTTCAAACAACTTTTCCGATCCGATCAATTTTACCAATATTTATCAAGTTTACATATCATTTCTGGCTTGTGCCAGTCAAAAATTTCCCCGAGATTTTATTTTTGGCTTAACGTAACGCATGCCACGTTCGCCAAAATACGGTAGTTAATCTGGATAACACAAAACCTATCAGTCAGTTTTATATGTAAGCCCGGTAATGGGAAAGTATTATTTTTTGAACAGTTGGAACTTTAGTATTTGGAATTCATGTGAACGAATGCTATACCTACATGCAAGTATTTACCACTCTGCTGTGATGCAACGTGGAGGAACATGATTTTTTTTATTTCCAACGATCCATCTAATATACATACTTTGTGGGGTGTCAGTATACCACCTTTGCCTTATTTCGTTAATACCGTTAATTGCACCAGATGCTGGCATTGTCGGACCGGGCAGACACACACACGATGTTACACACTTCTACGCAACTATAACTATGCGAGTTTTTTTTTTACCTGCAGCCTGACGTCCAATTGTTGAAGTATTTGTACGGGCATCCTGATGACTAGGAATCATGACCAACGGATAGGACCTGGTTGCACATATACAGTTTTTGTCGTGTTCGTGGATATAATTCACGAGAAGCTACCCGTCGTTATACATTATGACGAACTTCGCAGCCACATCAATCAGATGGTCTATCACAGCGATAGGAAGGCTAGCCTGTACGTTCAAGGAGATTATTACCTGTGTTTTTCTTGTAATATCCAACGTCGGCAATGACCTAATTAAATAGACGAATGCAATTTCTCTCAATTGATGTCGGCCATGGCGTTTTGGCAGCCCCGCAGCAAGAAAATGTGAAAATAAATAAGTAAACAACGACACCAAATAGATAAACCAACGGTGCAGATGATCAGTTTAAGTCACATTTGCTTCCCTCTTCGATGCTTCTTCAAATCAAGTAATTGTTTTTTTTTTACACTAAAAGAGCTTGCCTACTAGATGTATATTTATATTTGTTGCCGTCCGTATAATGGAAATAGACACGTCTGGCGATGATCAATGGCCTGTGATTCCCTTTTTCTTCATTTATCACCCGCTAGTTTTTATTTTGTCTTTGTGTTAAAAATTTTCCACACTATCAACGATCTTCAAGATTATGCTGCGGTGTTGTTTTGGTTGCACATGCATAACCCGGGCTGGACGTGGATTTGTCTCCATTTGTTTTTTTTTTACATCAGACACTGTTGATTTGTGGGGATTTTGACCATATTGAAGTCTGCAAACACCAACACATTTGTGACTGACAGACAAACAATTTGAACCAAAAAGGGAAAGAGACAAATAATTTCATTTTTAGTTTCACCGCGTATTTACTGATAAAACAGAGCAACTACAGAAAGTGGTGGCAAAAGATCCCATTTGTAGCGACTGGTATTAGCAATTGCCATTGAAAGTAGCTTCCGTAATGCAATTTTTTGTCAACTGGCAACGCGGTTGAACTAAGGGCGCTAGCCATAAATGTTCCATAAGATTTATATGGCAACAACAATATCAAACAAATTTCATATTATACCACCTTTGCTATTTTTTTATTCGATTATTGGTCTGTTTGGCCGAAGCAGTTCCACATACACACACTCGCACTTGCATGCGTTTATACATATCCTTTTTATGGCCAGCTGGGCATTTCATGACACTTCCTGCGCTTTAATATTATTATCCCCTAATGACGAGTCTTTAACATCACAAATACCCTACGAAAGCAGTGGATTCATTTGCATACTCCTGAATACATTCATGTCTGATTCGATTCGGAATGGTTTGGGATGGATAAGGAGAATAGACCACATGATATATTGCATGTTCGGGATATTATTATTTTGATATTTGCACGATTTACAAAGGGGTAAACACACATACACTTAGATGTACTACAGGACGTTTACATTACACCAAGGCCACATTGGCGGTTACCTGCGTCGTGGACAGCCATTCCTTTGAGGCAGCCGTGTGATGCGACAGGCTCGCATGGGCGATATGTGCCTGGATATATATGTACGGGGACATGATCAGGTGGACTACAAAGACACGGCGACGTCAAGGCATTTATACCTTTATTGCATACCTGTGAAGTAAGGAGAGACAATTACACTCTTATTCGTGATGAGGTATCAATATACTTACCTTTTTCCCTTCCTCCATATGCGGCGTAGAGCCCGGCATGAGACAAGTCAGGGTGTGGGAGTTCCCCACGTTGCTCGATGGATTGCCCTGCACGTCGATTTCGGCATCGATGCCTCGCCGGACTCGACGTTTTGTTGCAGGCCACAGTAGGGCGAACGGCAACAGCATGAAGGCAGAAGAAGGGGAGTCATGCCGATAAGGGGGGTGGGTGGCCTAATACCAAAGAGTGGGGTTTCTATGATACCGCCTTTGGTCTCCACTACACACGCCACCACCTTGTTGCCTTGGTGGAACAGACGATGATTGGCACCTTTTGTTTTTTTATATATTCATCCAATGGGATGGAAATTTTCGTCAGCGGTATGGGGTTTGTCGCGGTGGTGGCGTGTGAGGTTTTGCGGAAATGGCTTAGGTTGGCTGCACATGTCCAATGAATGGTTGACAGGGTTGGCCATAGTTAGTGTTCAACGTATGGTACGGCACATGCGTGTACTCAGGCGTAAGTCAGGGTTGGTACTAGGGTCATGGAAGCAGCGACATGTCGCTTCGGCATGTTACACGTTGTTCTGAATCAGGCCTTTAGAACCGAAATTTTCCAATGATAATCATCCGCATACCATTGGACGATACAACACGTATCGAAATCATGCGCTGACGAGTTCTTCTACACCGGGACAAATTACATTGCATTTGTATGTCATTTATATTCGCAGCGACATGTTTGCTCATGGAACCCAGGACTAATGATTTGATAGGTATTTTCCTACAACGCGTAGCGCATTTGGCGTTATTAATTTTCCATTACGTTTAATGGAAGTGGGTGTTTGACTTTAGATATGTATGGAATCCGTCAGATATGACAATCTGTCCGATAAGTCGTTGGTCCGTTTATTTAAATGGGGAGGCATCAGAGTTGATTCCGAATGGGCATTCACAATAGTTAATACCGGCCCTGTCTTTGAGAAGAGGGCCGCAAAGGAAATTTGTTTATTTTGGAGAAAGAATGAAAATGCGGCATAAAGAAAGTTAGAGGAAAATGGTCGATCTTGGAAAATTGGCATTTGGCGGGAGGAAAATGGGCCTATATAAGCTGGCCAGGGCGAGAGAGAGAAGCGATTAACCAAGGAGACGTAATAGTGCGAACTTAGTTCTGTGAATTTAAGAAAAAAGTCGGTGTATTTAATTGAAATATATCTGTGTTGTCAGTGTCAGTAAAGGCAAATAGAATATTGAACATCATTAACAACTTTATTTTGATCGTGTTTTGCTGTAAATACATTTAAATAAATTGATTCCTGTAGTGGCGATAAGCACTGCCAACCTACGCATAAGGGGGCCAGTGCGAAATCTTTATTGGTGGAAAAGTTCTCCAGTGAGCCCCAATTTTCCGAGCTTACTGTGCCTGATTGTTGGCGGCTGCGAAATTTCTCAGCTTGAGAGGGTTGTGCTGTGTAAGCTTCGAGCTGAAGAGGCCTGACCCAGGTGCTGCAGCCGTGTGATTTTGTCTGCGATCATCCATATATAAACAGCCCTGAAACAAGAAATAAAAGGCAATCTGTAATCAATGTGTTAACGGAATCAAGGTAAAAGCTGTGTCTTACCAATTTATGTCTGTGTCCTATATCTGTGAAGTCCCCATAAGCGAGATTTTAATATTGTCTGGCAGCCGTCCAAAAACCTAAAAGAGAGGTAACAAAAAAAAAAAAATAAAAAAATTCGATTAGTTTTCATCATAAAACAAACAAATAATTGATATCTAGTGTTAAATATGTATGGGAAATAGCGTAACGATAAAAAAAAAAAGAAGTGTGAAGAGAATAATACTTGGATTTGCGTATAATAAGGCTTAAGGTAGCCAGGAGGATTACCAAATTCCCGGTCTTTTGGTTGTAATTTGATTCTGCAGCAAACTAAGGGCAGAAAAGGTCTTTTAAGAGAGCTCTTTTAGGAGATAGGTCAAGTTGTTAATTCGCGCCAATTGGGCAGCGTCTTAGGCCAAGGGATAAAGGTTATCGTTTGTGTCTCGCCTTATAATGAGTGAGCCGAAAAGTTTCTAATTAACCAGTATTGTTCTTTATTTTTTTTTTGTGTTGAGTATTTAGTTATTGTAAGTGAAAGTTAAATAAAAAAAAAAAAAAAAAGGAATATTAAATTTAAAATCTTTAATTTTCAAACCCATAAAAATCTTAATAAATTTTGATATGTCTTAGTTTATAGTAGAAAAAGTTATGTGTTGGTAAATTTATAAATTCGGGGGGGCGGAGTAATGTGGTAAGTGTGTGATTTCGTAGGTGTGGTGTACGGGGTCCAACATAATCTAATGTGCCGGACTTTTTGGACCATGGTTGGGTGGGCTAGCGTGAGATCCTTCCACCAAGATCTCTGTGTTGATGTTTTCCCTTGTGTGTAATTATGAGTCAGTAAAGTTTGTGAATAAAACAGTGCCCCCTCATTTTCGATGTTTGTGTGCAGGGTTTGATTTGGCGGGTTGAGGCCCCTAGCCCTGATTGTCTCTCCACAGCTAACCGGCAGCCATTTCGAACGCCGACTAAGCGCACACATAACAAACGATTGTAATAAAATTTGTATGATTTTGAGTATGTTAATAGTTCGAGCCATTTTTCGTTGTTTGTGTGTGTTATAGATTTTATCTATTAAGGCCTGGTTATGCTCTTGTAAATGTAATGTAAATGTAGAACAATTGTATCGTAAATGTAAAGAAGCATTTATGCTTATTACCAAACATAGCATTTACATTTCAAACAAAACAATTTTTTTTACCAAAAAAAGGATTTGAATGTGGGGAGAACAGGTAGGAGAAGACGGCGCTCCACGCAGTGATGCGTGAAGTTGAGACGTCCCTCCAACTGAAGGAGTACCCAATGGCGGTCTTCTCGAATATTGAGAGGCCATTTAACAACGAGGAGATGGGTCGACTGTCACCGCCTTGAGCCGCACGGGGAAACAGAATACGGCCAAGTTTCCCTTCTGGACGCCATGGATGCGGTGGCAGACTGAGGAGGAGTCCCAACCCAGTCGGGACTATACTGCGACACACACATTTCCGGGAGAACTATGTGCCATTACGATAGACGCAAAATAAATTCTGGGAATGGAATAACAGTTTTCGAAATCAGTTGTTGTTGTAGCCAAATTTGTATGTGGAGGTAGAATTCTCTTCATGCTCATTCCGTTCACTGATCGCCACGGGAACGTTATGGCCATTAGGCACTCAGTATTTAAGAAAGAGCCGTTGCCGTCCGGCCTCTCACAGAGACTCTCCCTTCTATACCGCTGATTGTCCGCGACTTCAATTGCAGCTACTTCGTATACAAAGCCTTTCACTAATCGGAAACTGTGAACTCGCCCGGTAGCTCTCAGCTGAGCTTAAGAGTTCAGAGTTTCAACTGATGTGGTGCTTATAATCATTGCGTTCCGGGTCGAAATCAGTATGTGTTTATGGCTGCCCTCAAGGCCGTGGACTCTAGTACAGTGAGATCGAAGTGCGTGGAGGAGTGTGTGGAATCCCTGAATAGAGCTCAGTTTCAAGACATAGTGATAACATGGATTAGCGAATACGACAGTGCCGTATTGGCGCTTACCCCTACTCTCTTCTTGTAATTTCTTGTTATCGCATATGTCACACTTTTTTCACAACAGGTCAGACTGACCACCTTTTCATGATCGTCTACCCAATTAACCTTTATTATTAACAATAAATTGTAATAAATGCCACAGAGAAAGAGAATAGTTTTCTAAACATTAATTTTTGCTTTTGAAATTTCTTCAAACTTCAAATTTTATCACCTGACACAAAACGCAACGTAAAATTTTGTTTTTACTGAATTCTACTTCCCGTTTACGGTCGACAGACGTTCGGTAATCGTTTGCATGCGTTTTCATAAATCAAAACAAAACAGCTGACACGTTTTCCTACATTTATGGTATGTTTACGAGAGCAAACCCAGGTCTTTAGGCTGCAGAATTTCTGAACACTTCTTAATTGGCATTCTAGTTTTGATTTGAATTATCATAGTAGCAGCTACTAGATCAGGATTCACTGAATAAGGTTAAGCCAAGCGATCAGCCGATATACTTTTTTTTTAATATTTGGCAGTACTTGGCATTGAGGATGTCAACTTGTTCTCTTTTTACATTCATTCTTTGTTTACGTTTTCTCCTATATGATGACATTTTCAATCGTCAGATTTGACATCCTTAATGATGTTTATGGGGCCTATCCACTTTGTGTTTTGCATGTGACCTAACCTTCTATTAGTGAATCCTGCTACTAGATTGAAAGATTTATGATTATAAACGTGTAAGTTATAAATTAAAACAATTAAAATATGAAAAAAGGGACCAAAATGTTAACAAATTTTGGAATCCAAACCAAGCATTTGACGTTCTAGTGGGATTTGGATACAACTCTGGAATTGGACCGTTCTATCAGCTGGGCAAGTGAGTTAACCTTCTTTAGTGAACCCCGCATTTTCTTTTTCACCATTTTATTTATAGTGCGTTTTGACAGTTGTTTGGGCGAAAAGTCGAAATCAGTACTTAACCCCGTTTATACTGCTCATTAAATCTGGATCCGGTAAACGGGCGAAACAATTAAAGGTGGTCTCATTTGTACAACAACCACAATTATATGGTGCAATCTGCCATCTTGTCACCAAACTGATTGTATTGTACTTTTGCTAATACACGCAAAGAAATTTGTGTGCGTGTGTGTGTGCGTACATGAGCAGAGAATGAAGATAACAACAAAGAGAATGCGAATAAAAATCTGTCATCTTAACACTGTCAAACCTGGCCAGCTGTTAACGGCTGTTCGCGTGAAATCACCTTTATAAATCCGCCTTGGCTTTACGTATAAAAAATTGTTTAGTTGCAATCACACGATATGTGCGTTACATATGTGTTGCCACATTCTCTATCCTGTAGACTTTCCTTATGTATTCTCATATATGTATATAGTTTTGTGTCTAGATACAAGTTGGATGAAATAACATCACCTTTATCGTATTTGGCGAACTTAAAGATGTACAGAAATTGATTTGTCATATGCGAAATAATTTTTTTTGCCAATGTAAACATAGCTTAAAACAAGCCCTACCTTGATCGGTTTTGTGTATTGACGGCCAATGACCATCGCAGGGCTGAAATTAGTGACGCTTTCCAAAATTGTATTTTCAATGGGTGGGTACTTAATCACCAGGTAGTCATATAATATAAACAGATATTTAGAATACTTTTATTTTTATTTCTTAACAAACGAATTTATAAAATGTGTTAGGAACGCCGGCTTAGAGGTCTAATTAAATATATAAATAAGCACTAATTTGTTGCGATGAAGGATCCAAATATTCTAAACGAGAACGTGATGCCGCAAGCAAATCCAGTGTCCAAGTTGAATGAGATACGTTGCGGCCTGCTCTACAAATTGGAATCACAGATTGGTCCACCGCATGCACCAATATTTAAGATTTCCGTACAGTTTGATGGGCAGAAATATGAAGGAGAGGGAAGAAAAAAAAGAATTGCTCGTATGCGAGCAGCCGCAAGAGCTCTGGAAAATATTAAAATTCCCACATTAAATAACTCCTCCGATAAACAATTGGACCATAACAATGGCATGGATGTAGAAATGTCCAACAATGATGACCAAACACCACGGATGGACACGAATGGTCATGGTCCAGTCAGAGCATTAAAACGACGTTATGAGGGAACCAACTATTCACAAGTGCCCAAGAAGGTATCTAAACTAAGCAGCGAAGATTCAAAGGCTGCCACAAAGAACTCCTTAACAATATTGAATGAAATGCGAAGTGGTTTGGTTTACAACTTGGAATCGCAGTCAGGCCCATCACATGCTCCCCAATTCACAGTGTCCGTGGTAGTCGATGGCAAAAAGTATATGGGACAAGGAAACAGCAAAAAGGCTGCCCGCAGAGAGGCAGCTGCCTCAGTTTTGAGGGAAGGTAATCTTTTCACAGCAGCAGCAGTTAATAAAATTTCTACGCCTGTTAAAAACGAAGTTCAAATTTCCAAAATATCGGAAAAGAATCTTGCGGAAAAGTCACCCATTGCTCTTCTATACGAGAAGTTTTCAGATATACATTTCGAATACTTAAATCTAACACCAGCGGTAGGCAACACCAGCTTCAAGGTCAGTGTCGATGTCAATAATAGCCAATTCTATGGGATTGGATCCTCCAAAAAATTAGCAAAAAATGCTGCTGCCAAGGCTGCATTAGCATCTCTCTGCAACATGTCCTTTAGTCCTATGGTACAGCCTGCCAAGAAAATCTCTTTGTCTGTGGATGATAAATTTGCGTCTCTGGAATTGCCACAGGTACATGCCGATACTATTGGCCGCCTAGTCTTGGAGAAGTTTGATGAAATTATGAAGCAACAAGAAGCCTATGCCCGACGCAAAGTTTTGGCCGGTATTGTTATGACCAGGAATATGAATTTTAATGAAGCTCAAATCATTTCAATTACCACTGGCACCAAATGCGTTGGTGGTGAACATATAAGCATTAATGGATCAGTGCTTAACGATTCTCACGCCGAAATTGTATCACGGCGTTGTTTCATGAAATTTGTCTACTCACAATTGGAACTGCACTTCAGCCAGGCAACAGCAAACCAATCGATTTTTGTGAGAAACCATCGAAACGCTCAAT
Organism: Stomoxys calcitrans; assembly: GCF_963082655.1. Lineage (NCBI taxonomy): Eukaryota > Metazoa > Arthropoda > Insecta > Diptera > Muscidae > Stomoxys > Stomoxys calcitrans. Next base: position 74,756,801 of record NC_081554.1, on the reverse strand, counting down.
ACCCCTACAAGTTGAAACCGGGCATACATTTCCATTTGTACATAAACACAGCGCCTTGTGGCGATGCCCGTATTTTCAGTCCGCATCAAAAGGCATCGAGCATAGACAATCATCCGAATAGAAAGGCGCGTGGTCAGCTGCGCACCAAAATCGAGTCAGGTGAGGGCACTATACCGGTTAAAACTAGTGTTGGAATACAGACATGGGATGGAGTTTTGGAAGGTCAACGGCTACGCACCATGTCCTGCTCCGATAAGATTGCCCGTTGGAACATTGTTGGCATACAAGGAGCTCTCTTGTCCCGTATTATAGAGCCCGTATATTTGCATTCCATTGTGCTGGGCAGTCTTTTGCATCCCGAACATATGTATCGTGCTATCTGCGGTCGCATTGAGAGTTCCATACAAAATCTACCACCACCCTACCACTTGAATAAACCACTTTTAGCTCAGCTTACCTCATCGGAACTTCGCAATCAGGCAAAAGCACCAAATTTCGGTATTAATTGGACCATAGGCGACACCGAAGTGGAGGTGGTCAATTCGTTGACTGGCACAACGATTAACGATCAAACTTCGCGTTTAACAAAGCAAATGTTCTTTAAAAGATTTGAATCTCTGATCAAAAGGCTGGCTGGATTGCGCGAGGGAAACCTAACTACGGACTATGGAGAGACCAAAGCCCAAGCAGTTGACTATCAGACGGCCAAGCGGGAATTATATATGGCATTTCGACGTGAAGATCTAGGCAATTGGCTGAAAAAGCCATATGAACAAGACCAATTTGTTATTGGGGAATAATTTCTTGAAATGTTTAACTTGAACAGCAAGTTAATTGCCATTTACCTTCTATTCGCGTATTATGATCTACGAAACAACTGTTAATACTATATACAAATTTTCAATTACATATATGTATGTATAGAATAAGAAACAAAATTTGAAAAATTGACAAAGAATAAAAGTGGTAATTTTACATTATGTGAGCTAGAGCCCGTATTTGTCCTTACTTACTTTACTTTAATTGGTTATGACTATGGCCATGACGCCATTCCCAGTCCATCGCACTTCCTGTACGGCGGTTATATCTGCCTTGTATTTCTCTAATACATCCGCCAGCGCGTATACCGCACCGGACATATGCATATCAGCAAATCATGGTCCTTTTTGCGTTGGTCGTCAACGTTGGGGCGATCGGTTTTTACTATTCCTTTGTTTCTCATAGTAGTTCTCATAGTTTTCCGGGGGCTGGCTACTGGCCCAGCGCCCCAAATGCATGGATTTTGTGGGATTGCACTTGTATTCCTTATTGTGACGGGCCGTTTGCTCCAAGATCCGACGCTCGACCCCAACTACATTGCTTAGACAGCATGTAGTTATGTCTTCGCATTGGTAGGATCTGAATATTATTTCACTGCGTGTCACAAAGTTGACGAGACCACATTGGCGCTGCATAATTAACCACAGACCGGCCAATTGCTTTGTACGTGGTCAACAAGGTTTCTTTGTCGGCACCCCAAGTGCTGTCAGCAAGTGACTTGAGGACCTTGTTTCTACTTTTGACTTTATCGCAAATTGCAGTGGCATGTGGGGAGAATGTGTAAGAGCTGTCAAATGTGACGCCAAGTATTTGGGGACACTTGATGGTCGGAATCATTTCTCCATCGACCATCACAGTCAGCTCAGTATTCACCTCACGCGTATTTGTAGTGAGCAGTGTGGCTGAAGCTTTGGTGGCGGATATCTTCAGATTTCTTGCAGCGAAATATGAGGCAAGCTCGTTGAGGTAGACGTTCAACCTATCGCAGATGTCAACAATAAGTAGGGAGCCTGATACCATGATCGTACAATCGTCCGCATATGATACGATCTCTATGCCGTCTGCAGGGTGTGGAATGGAGGAAAGGTTGAGGTTAAACATTGCCGGAGATATCACCCCACCTTGGGGAACTCCCTGTTTAAATCTACGGTGCTTTGATTTCTTATCCCTGAATTCCACAAATGACTGGCGACCACACAGATAATTCGCGACCCAGCGTTTCAGGCCTGGCTGGAGGGACGTGTTGGCGATGTCCTCAAATAATTTGGCATGGCTGACCGTGTCGAATGCCTTCGATAGGTCCAGTGCCACAAGGACCCTTCTATCACATGGCCTGGGCTGATTGAAGCCACGGCAAATGTGTGTGGTGATGGCATGCAAAGCTGTAGTAGTAGCAGTGTGTGGTACACTGAGGCGGCAGCCCTTGCCGATGAAGGAATTCATCGGGTCAATCCGGTACATACAACCGGCTGCCATGGGATTCATGCAAAGCTGTCGTTGTGCTGGTCAGTCTCCGAAATCCATGTTGATGCTGGGCGAATGGAAATTCTCCTACGAGGCTCGGGAGGAGTAATGCCTCAAGCGTCTTTGCCACTGGTGAGAGAAAGAAGATCGGTCTGTACGACTCCCCCAAACTCGGGTCTTTTCCAGGCTTCAGTAGCGGGATCACTCTCTCCACTCACTCACACTCCACTCCAGACATCAGGAACTATAAGAGTGTTCAAAGACAGGTTGAGAAGTAGTAAGGTACTCAACTCCAGGTGAATCCAGATTCTTCAGCATCAATGTAGAGATTTCGTCGGGGCCCAACGCCTTCGGTGATTTGGCGCCACGGATGACATTCGTAACTTCGCCCACGGTAAATTATGATGGCTGTTCATCGGCTCGGAGACCACGAATACGGCGAATGGCTCTCCTCCTTGCCCTGTCACTCTTGGGATGCACAATAAATTGACGGTTGAACAACCTGGCGCATCTTTTCGGATCAGTCACGGTTATTTCGCCAAAAGTGACTGAATTCCCGTCTACCGGGGTTCGAGAGTGACTTAACAGTAGACCACAGTTTGCCTACACCGGTGCCTAAGTTACATTGCTCCAAGTGTTTCAGCCACAAATTCCGCTTATGTTCGTTGGCTACCCTGTTTATTTCCAGATTTAGCTCGCTGATTCTAGGGTTAGTGGGGTCCATACCACGAATCCCATCACGCTCGTCTGCAAGTATCACTGCTTGCGCCGGGAAAATGGACCGCACTTGGGGTATTCGACCGTCTGGTATAAAACGGCTGTCTCGGAATTTCCTCTCGGCAACTTTCACATTTGAGGGATCGTCAGTTCACTGAAGCGGCGTTTGGTATACTCTCTGAAGCCAGCTCAATCGGCACTCTTCTGATTGATAAACGTCCCGCGTTCAGAGGTTATGAAGTCGGGTGGTCGGTCGATGGTGAGAATTATGGGGAGGTGGTCTGACCCCAAAGAGATGACGGCTTGCCAGGATACGTCACACAGGAGATCAGGGGATGCAATGGATATGTCTGGCGAGCTGCTGCACCTCCTCGTCGTCCTAGTGGGGGCATCCTCAATCACCGTGCAAAACGTGGACCTTTCAATCTGCTCTGCCAAAGCTATGCCACGCTGGTCGTTACCTAGAAGAGAATGCCATGAAGTGTGATGCGCATTAAAGTTCCTTAGAACCAGACGATAATGGCCAGATAGTAACCCACTTATGTCGGGGTTGTAAGCTTGGCCATTAATCGGGACACAGCTACCAACCGGCGGTATGTACACATTGTATAGCTCTATCTCGGCAGTACCGGACCTGACTGCTATCTCCATGCACTCCACGTAGGGGTCACTGGCGCCAGGTGCAGGCGAGATGAGTCTATATTGCACGGGATGGTGTATCACGAAGGCCAATCCCCTACCTCCATTCTTTGAGCGATCTGTATCCGTGACAACTGTGAAAGCTGCAGGTGTTGGTCAGCTTTGTCTCCTGAATCGCTGCGACCAATATATCTCCCCGACTCATGAAATCCACAATCTCATCGATCTTGCCACGGAGTTCGTTGCAGTTTAGCTGCAAAAACGTTACACTTTCCTGCACTGGCTGGGCAGCCGGTTGTGCGCACCGGATTGACCCGATGGAGTTCTTCATCGGCAAGGGCTGCCACCTTAGTGTATAACACACTGCTACAACAACAACAACAAAACCAGTATGACTATATTCCCGTAGTGAAGTGAGGCCAGAGCAAGATCGGAAATGTACCCACTCCACGCACCGGTTACACCTCACCGACACCGACCGATGATGGAGGCTGTTCTGGCAAATCGAATAGAACCAGGGTCCGGGGTTTTTTCAATCCCGGCACGGACCAGAAGCGTCCGGAGAAGGCACTCCAGGATGTGCCTCTCCCTCTCAGTGCCGTACACTGAGGCGGCAGCCCTTGCCGATGAGGGTTCCATCGGGTCAAACCGGTGTGTACAACCAGCTGCCATGTAGGCACCGTTTGTGGTAAGTTTAAAGGACTAGTTTTTATTTAATGAAAAAATTACAAAATCTTAACATCATACCGCAAGTAAGTAAAAAAAAAAACACTTTCACACACGCATGAACCTTTTTTGTGCGACTTAGTAAAAAGAAGATCCAACAGTTTGACCATCTTGTAAAATTCCTAAACCCCCATTTACACTGCTCATTAAATCTGGATTTAAGGCTTTCGTCAGCTGATTTTACGAAGGGAAACAGATGATTGATCCATTAAATTCAAAGAGCAGTGTAAACAGGGTTTAAAATCTTTGGACATAACCTTCTTTAGTGAACACTGTTTTAAACATTTATTTTTTAAACGCAACAGTCAATTCCCCAATTCCTTTAAACGAAACGAAGTGGCAACGCTGGCTTAGCTGATTTCGCCCATTAAAAACTAACGGCGTCTACAGCTAAGCTTTAGCTCTGATGTGCGAGGTTGTCAAATAAATGACAGAGCCCATCCATCCATTAGCAAAAGTAAAGTTTTTTTTTTCTACTAAACAAAAGATTTTTCTATTGTAATTTTATACACTTGCCAATTACAGAAACATCATTTAACAGTGGTCAAACACCTGCGAAAAAGCCTTACAAGTGCACCACATCGAAAATAGTTGTTTGAAGTGTGTGAAGTACAAAGCTAATCAGAAGCTAACAACAGCCTAGAAATGGTGAGTAATAAATGTTTCGGAGGGATGGCAAACACACACCTCAATTGATTTAGAAAAGATAAAAACTCCAACGTTTCTAAAAATAACAAGGGGTTCGATGGGTGCGATTAAAGTAGTCCCTCTGCTGTTCTTCACAAACCGCGTGTAGCGGGCGGCACTCCTCCCTCAGTACCCTGGTGATGTGGGTATGCAGAAGATGATTCAGTGGCTTGTTTTGTCACCATCTCAATATTTTGAATGCCGTCAAACTCTGTGGTTAAATGTCTATTCTTATGTGTGTCTGTTTTTCTGTTCTTCTAGTCGGAATTACAAATGGATTGTGCTTTGGATTTGATGCGTCGCCTGCCGCCCCAACAAATTGAAAAGAACTTAAGTGACCTCATCGATTTGGCACCCGACCTATGTGAGGACCTGCTCTCGTCGGTGGACCAGCCATTGAAGATTGCCAAGGATAAAGAGCATGGTAAAGACTACTTACTGTGTGACTACAACCGTGACGGGGACTCGTACAGGTCGCCTTGGTCCAACACCTATTACCCCCCGCTCGAAGATGGGCAAATGCCTTCGGAACGTTTGCGCAAACTAGAGGTTGAAGCAAACTATGCCTTCGATCAGTATCGCGAAATGTACTACGAGGGTGGTGTGTCTTCGGTTTACCTGTGGGACTTGGACCATGGATTTGCTGCCGTTATACTTATCAAAAAAGCCGGCGACGGCAGTAAAAAGATACGCGGCTGTTGGGACTCCATTCATGTAGTTGAGGTGCAGGAGAAACCAACTGGCCGCAATGCCCACTACAAACTCACCTCCACTGCCATGCTGTGGCTGCAAACGAACAAACAAGGCTCCGGCACTATGAACCTAGGCGGTTCCCTAACGCGTCAAACCGAACAGGATGCCAATGTCGGCGAGTCCTCGCCCCACATTGCCAACATTGGCCGCATGGTAGAGGAAATGGAGAATAAAATCCGCAACACCCTGAACGAAATCTACTTTGGTAAGACCAAAGACATTGTTAATGGATTGCGAAGCACACAACCCTTGGCCGACCAACGACAACAAGTGGCCATGAAGCAAGATCTGGCCCAAGCCATTCTTAGACGCAATGTAAAGCCTGAATCGAACTGAAAGTAAATACGGTTCCAAGAACCAAACAAATCAAACGAGTAACCCCCATACAAAACTACTACAGCCCAAACCTTAAAGAAGCGGGAGAGTCGGGAAGTAGCACGGCGGCGGTAGTATAATATAAACAAAAACAACAACAACAACAAACAAAAAAGAAACAATTTATTGAAACCAAGTTGATAAATATGTTATTATTTTTTATGTAAACAAAGTATTAATAAGATCACATTTTGACTGGGCATTAAGGCGTTATTCAAAATCATTTTCAAACATTTTCTTTTTTATACAACATTTTAGGAAAATCAATTACAACCGATCACAAAGCAGAATGATAATGAAACTACATATAGGCCTAGTTACATATTTAAAGCATAATAGTCTAGACGTATAATGATTCAATATATAAATAATAAAACAAAACTAAAAAAAAGTGTGTTACTGCAATAGAAAATAACTAAAGTGTTTTGTGTCGTGCGGATTTCGTAAATAAGGATTTTTATAAATGTCGAATGGTGAATTGGGCAAGAAAGGTGATTTTTTTTTTTATTTTAGATGCAACAGAGGGCTGATTTAATTTTAATTTATTTTCAAAATTCAAGTAATTTAGCCTCATTGAAGCCTTTTTGAAGATCACTTAAAAAACCAAATGTAAAAAATCGCAAAATCTAATTATTCGAAATTAATATAAGGAGATTTGGAACTTAGAAGTTGAAAATACTATGTATAACAAGTAAAAAGACGTTAAGTTCTTTGGATATCCACCACCTCGGGTATATATGTAAACCAGCGTTCGTCAAAATCCGGTGAAAAATGCATACCTAATGACCCATGCCCAGATTTGGACAAAATACTTATAAGTACAAGTCATTGTTCAACTGTTTGTAAGAAAATACTGGTCTTTTAAGTAGTTATATCTAAAAATAAACCGATTTGAACTATATGCAACACGGAAGTCGAAAAGCCTAACATAAGTTACTGTATCAAATGTCACTGAAATCGGATTATAAATGCGCCTTTAATGGGGCCGAATCTTTAAATCGAGATATCGGTCTATATGGCAACTATATCCAAATCTGGACCGATTTGGGCCAAGTTGCAGGAGGATATCGAAGGGTCTAACACAACTCACTCTCCCAAATTTTTGCAAAATCGGACAATAAATGCGCCTTTTATATGCCCAAAACCTCAAATCGAGAGATCGGTCTATATGACAGCTATATCCAAATCTGGACCGATTTGGGCGAGGTTGCAGAAGGGTGTCGAAGGATCTAACACAACTCACTGTCCCAATTCGCCTTTTATGGGCCCAAAACCTTAAATCAAGAGATCGGTCTATATGGCAGCTATATCCAAATCTGAACCGATCTGTGCCATATTGCAGAAGGATGTTGAAGGGTCTAACACAACTCACTGTCCCAAATTTTGGCAAAATTGGACAATAAATGCGGCTTTTATGGGACCAAACCCTCAAATCGAGAGATCGGTCTATATGACAGCTATATCCAAATCTGAACCGATTTGGGCCAGGTTGCAGAAGGATGTCGAAGGGTCTAACACAACTCACTGTCCCAAATTTTGGCAAAATCGGACAATAAATGCGCTTTTTATGGGACCAAAACCTCAAATCGAGAGATCGGTCTATATGACAGCTATATCCAAATCAGGACCGATTTGGGCCAGGTTGCAGAAGGATGTCGAAAGGTCTAATACAACTCACTCTCCCAAATTTTGGCAAAATCGGACAATAAATGCGCCTTTTATGGGCCCAAAACCTTAAATCGAGAGATCGGTCTATATGGCAGCTATATCAAAATCTGGACCGATCTGGGCCAACTTAAAGAAGGATGTCCACTGGACTAACACAACTCACTGTCCTAAATTTCAGCAAAATCGGACAATAAATGCATCTTTTATGGGCTCAAAACCTTAAGTCGAGAGATCGGTCTATATGGCAGCTATATCCAAATCTCGACCGATCTGGCCCGAATTGCAGAAGGGTGTCGAAGGGTCTAACACAACTCACTGTCCCAAATTTTGGCGAAATCGGACAATGAATGCGCCTTTTATGGGCGCAATACCTTAAATCGAGAGATCGGTCTATATGGCAGCTATATTCAAATCTGGACCGATGTGGGCCAAAATGAAGAAAGATGTCGAAGGGCCTTACACAGCTCACTGTCCCAAATTTCATCAAAATCGGATAATAAATGTGGCTTTTATGGGCCTAATACCCTAAATCGGCGGATCGGTATATATGACAGCTATATCCAAATCGGAACCGATCCGGGCCAATATGAAGAAGGATGTCAAATCTTAGGATTTGACTTCTAAAGCACCGGAAGCCCCAATTTGTTTCCGATGTAGCTACAATTTTGCATATAGTGTTCTGTTATGACTTCCAATAACTGTGCCAAGTCCGAGCCCTTACAAGTCGCAATTTTTAATTTTGCATGCGGTGTGTTACGACTTGCAACAACTGTGCCAAGTGCGGGCCAAGTCAGTCTATAACCTGATATACAATAGCTCCCACATAAACCGGTCTCTCGAACATCTTGTTTGGTTCTTAGAAGCTTTAATTTTTGCTGGTTTGACAGAAATTTGGTATGTAGAATAAAATTATGCCCTTCAGCTAAATTTATTTTGTATAGAATTTTAGCAGAATCCTTGATGATGGGTTCCTAAGATTCGGCCCGGCTGAACTTAGCACCTTCGTTTTTTCTTGGGTTGGGCGGTTTCCAGAATTTTGCACTAAAATTGGATATCAAATTCTTAGTCTACTCACATAGACCATTCATTGCAAATGCAAATTGGCCCATTAACATTGCCTCCTTTTTATAGCCGAGTTCGAACGGTGTGCCGCAGTGCGACATCTCATTGGGGGAGAAGTTTTTACATGGCAAAGTACCTCATAAATGTTGCCAGCATTAGGAGGGAATAACCACCACTGAAGGTTTTTCTTACGTTCTCGCCAGGATTCGAACCCAAGCGTTCAGCGTCATAGGCGGACGTGCAAACCTCTACGCTAAGGTGGCCTCGTTACATTAGAGTACCATATTGTCTAGGTCGGCTTGAAGGGATTGGTCCCTTATATGAATATCAGGTTCATACTCTATTGTCAAAGATCTTTCATTCAAGCTCCATATTTTCCCATAGTCTTCTCCCTCATAGATTTGATTTAATGACCATTTTGTGTCGGTGGGCATACATGCTCGTTTTGGGCGTTTTTTAGGGGGTGGGCGGACCCAAAGAAAGACTTGGGCCTTTTATGAGAGAGTTGGACTTTATGATAGTTAGATTTTACTTCCAAATACTTTTCATTTTATACTCATATTGGCTAATCAGTGTCCGGTGGGGGATTTTCGTGGGAAACCGAAACTGTCGGTAGGGCGATAAAAACCAATGCGGAGATCCGGATCGTTGACGAGGCTATTACTGAACGCAAATAGGAGGTCAGTATTCTAAATGAATATACCCCCTTTCATTCCGTTTGTAACACATCTCAATATCCATTTCCGACCCAGGCAGTGACCTACACCACATGCGCTTTCTTTTTATACCCTCCACCATAGGATGGGGGGTATACAAATTTAGTCATTCGGTTTGTAACACCTTGAAATATTCGCCTAACACCCCATAAAGTATATATATTCTTGATCGTCATTTTAAGTCGATCTAGGCATGTCCGTCCGTCCGTCTGTCTGTCGAAAGCACGCTAACTTTCGAAGAAGTAAAGCTAAACGCTTGAAATTTTGAACAAATACTTCTTATTAGTGTAGGTCAGTTGGGATTGTAAATGGGCCAAATAGGTCCATGTTTTGATATAGCTGCTATATAAATCGATCTTGGGTCTTGACTTCTTGAACATCTAGATGCCACAATTCTTATCCGATTTGGCTGAAATTTTGTACGTGGTGGTTTAAATCGGTCTATTACCTGATATAGCTGCCATATAAACCGATCTTGGATCTTGACTTCTTGAACCACAAGAGGGCGCAATTCTTATCCGATTTCGCTGAAATTTATCATGAAGTATTCTGTTATGACTTCCAACAACTGCGATAAATATGGTTCAAATCGATACATAAACGTATATAGCTGCCATATAAACCGATCTGGGATCTTGACTTCTAAAGCCTCTAGAGGGCGCAATTCTTATCCGATTTGGCTAACATTTTGTACAACGGTTTCTCCCATGACCTTCAACATACGTGTCCAATATGGTCTTAATCGATCTATAGCCTGATGCAGCTCCGTTATAAGTCGATCTCCCGAATATGCTTCTTGAGCCCCTACAAGGCGCAATTCTTGTCCGAATGGACTGAAATATTACCCAATGACTTCTACTATGGTCTTCGATACTAAATTTACTTATGGTCCGAATCGGACTATAACTTGATATATCTCCAATGGCATAATTGGATACAGCTGTCATATAGACCGATTTTGGCCTAGACCTATAACAAGCGCATTTATTTCCCGATTTCGCTAAAGTTTGGAATAGCGGGTTGTATTAAGACTCGAAAATGGTCCAGATCTGGCTATATTTAGATGTAGCTGCCATAGAGACCAATCTTCATCTTTAGGGCCTATTTTATTATTCTCTGATTTTGTTGAAACTAGAAACAGGGAGCTGCTTTAAGACTCCCGGTTCGTCCAGATCGAATATAGCTGTCATATAGATCGACCATCCGAATTAAGGCTTCATAACATTAACGGCGCAATTATAATCCGATTTCGCTGAATTTTCGAAATGTTGCTTGTATAGAGCTTCTCGGCACCTGAACCAAATATGATTAAGATCGGACTATATCTGGATATAAATATGGATATAGTAGTGTTATAACAAATTTTGATAATAAATATATCCATGGTGGTGGATATCAAAAGTTCGGCCCGGCCGAACTTAAAGCCTTTTTACTTGTTATACCCACCACCGTAGGATAGGGGGTGTATTCGTTTAGTCATTCTGTATGCAATACATCGAAATATCAATTTCTGACCCTACAAAGTATATATATTTCGGATCGTCGTAAAATTCTAAGACGATTTAACAATGTCCGTGTGTCTGTCTGTCCGTCTGTTGTAATCACTCGAGAGCCTTCAAAAATTGAGATATTGAGCTGAAATTTGGCACAGATCCGTCTTTTTGATGCACGCTGGTTAAGTTCTTGAACGGGCCAAATCGGACCATATTTGGATATAGCTGCCATATAGACTGATCTGCGGATAAAGGGTCTAATGCCCATAAATGCTTTATTTTTCATGAACGGGCCAAATCGGATCATATTTGGATATAGCTGCCATATAGACCGATCTGCGAATAAAGGGTCTAATGCCCATAAATGCTTTATTTTTCATCCGATTTCACTGAAATTTGAAACAGTGAATAGTTTTAGGTCACCCGACATCTGGCCCAAATATGGTTCAGATCGGACTTTATTTAGATATAGCTGCCATATAGACCGATCTGCCGGTTAAAGGTCTAAGGCTCATAAATGCTGCATTTATTATCCGATTTCGCTGAAATTTGAAACAGTGGTTTATTTTTTTATCCTACCGACATCTGACCTAAATATGGTTCAGATCGGACTGCATTTATATATATCTGCCATATAGAACGATCTCCAGATAAAGGGTCTAAAGTCCATAAAAACTTTATTTTTTAACCGATTTCGCTGAAATTTGAAACATTGATTAGTTTTACGCCTTCTAATGTAGGAGCCAAATATGGTTCAGATCGGACTATATTTAGATATAGCTGCCATATAGACCGATCTGCCGATAAAGGGTCTGAAGCCAATATTTAATACCCGATTTCGCTGAAATTTGAAACAGTAGTTAGTTTTAGGTCTCCCGACACCTGTCCCAAATATGGTTTGAATCGGACTATAATTAAATATAGCTGCCATACAACCGATCTCCCGATAGAGAGTCTGAAGCGAATAAAAGCCTTATTTCCCTTATATCCGATTTTGCTGAAATTTGAAATAGTAAGTAGTTTTAGGCCACCCGCCATCCGACATAAATATGGCAAAGATCGGACTATATTTAGATATAGCTGCCATATAGACCGATCTGCCGGTTAAGGGTCTAAGGCTCATAAATGCTGCATTTATTATCCGATTTCGCTGAAATTTGAAACAGTGGGTTATTTTTTTATCCTACCGACATCTGACCTAAATATGGTTCAGATCGGACTGCATTTAGATATATCTGCCATATAGAACGATCTCCAGATAAAGGGTCTAAAGTCCATAAAAACTTTATTTTTTAACCGATTTCGCTGAAATTTGAAATAGTAAGTAGTTTTAGGCCACCCGCCATCCGACATAAATATGGCAAAGATCGGACTATATTTAGATATAGCTGTCATATAGACCGATGTGCCGATTAAGGGTCTGAAGCTCATAAAAGCTTTATTTATTACACGATTTTTTATACCCACCACCGAAGGATGGGGGTATATTTATTTTGGCATTCCGTTTGCAACACATCGAAAGATCCATTTCCGACCCTATAAAGTTTATACATTCTTGATCAGCGTAAAAATCTAAGACGATCTAGACATGTCCGTCCATCTGTCCGTCTGTTTGTTGAAATCACGCTACAGTCTTCAAAAATAGAGATATTGAGCTGAAACTTTGCACCGATTCTTTTTTTGTCCATAAGCAGGTTAAGTCCGAAGATAGGCTATATCAGACTATATCTTCATATAGTCTTCATATAATCCTCCGATTTAGGGCCTTAAGCCCATAAAAGCCACATTTATTATCCGATTTTGCTGAAATTTGGGACAGTGAGTTGTGTTAGGCCCTTCGACATCCTTCGTCAATTTGGCTCAGATCGGTCCAGATTTGGATATAGCTGTCATATAGCACGATCCTCCGATTTAGGGTCTTAGACCCATAAAAGCTGCATTTATTATCCGATTTTGCTGAAATTTGGGACAATGAGTTGTGTTGACCCCTTCGATGTCCTCCGTCAAGGTCGATATCCTCGGTCCAGATTTGGATATAGCTGCCATATAGACTGATACTCCAATTTAGGGTCTTAAGCGCATAAAAGGCGCATTTATTTTCCGATGTCGCCGAAATTTGGGATAGTGAGTTGTCTTAGACCCTTCGACATCCTCCGTAAATTTGGCCCAGATTGGTTCCGATTTGGATATAGCTATCATATAGACCGATCTCTCGATTTAAGGTTTTGGGCCATAAAAGCCATTTATTATCCGATTTTGCTGAAATTTGGGACAGTGAGTTGTGTTGACCCCTTTGATATCCTCCGTCAATTTGTCTCAGATCGGTTCAGATTTGGATATAGCTATCATATAAACCGATCTCTCGATTAAAGGTTTTGGGCCATAAAAGCCACATTTATTATTCGATTTTGCTGAAATTTGGTACAGTGAGTTGTTTTCGACCCTTCGACATCCTTCGTAAATTTGGCTCAGATCGGTCCAGATTTGGATATAGCTGTCATATAGACCGATCTCTCGATTTAAGGTTTTGGGCCCTAAAAGCCACATTTCTTATTCGATTTTGCCAAAATTTGAGACAGTGAGTTGCGTTAGACCCTTCGACATCCTTCGTCAATTTGGCTCAGATCGGTCCAGATTTGGATATAGCTATCATATAGACCGATCTCTCGATTTAAGGTTTTGGGGCCACATTTATTATCCGATTTTGCTGAAATTTGGGATAGTGAGTTGTGTTGACCCCTTCGATATTCTCCGTCAATTTGGGCAAGATCGGTAGTGATTTGGATATAGCTGTCATATAGACCGATCTCTCGATTTAAAGTTTTGGGCCACAAAAGCCACATTTATTATCCGATTTTGCTGAAATTTGGGACAGTGAGTTGTGTTGACCCCTTCGATGTCCTCCGTCAAGGTCGATATCCTCGGTCCAGATTTGGATATAGCTGCCATATAGACTGATACTCCAATTTAGGGTCTTAAATTTGGGGACAGTCAGTTAAGTTAAGTCTCTTGACATACTTCTGCATTATGGCAAAGATCGGTCCAGATTTGGATATAGCTGCCATATAGACCGATCTCTCGGTTCTAGGTTTTTAACTGAAATTTGACACATTGACTTATGTTAGGCTTTTCGACATCCATGTTGTATATAAATAGTTCTGATCGGTTTATTTTTAGATATAGGTACTAAAAAGACCAATATTTTGTTATACACAATTGATCGATTTTTAATTTAATATCAGCAGACAGTGTTTGCTGATATAAGCAGACTATTTTTTCAGCAGACAGTGTTTGCTGATGTAAGCAGACTATTTTTTCTGGGTGTAGGTAATTAGATAGTCGGTTCCGCCCGACTTTTACCTTTCCTTACTGGTTTCAACTATGTTTCTCTCTCTCTCTCCATTTTCTATACTAAACTTTTCTTATGATTGTAAGGTATACAATTAATTTTTTAATAGCAGCCATATAGTAATAGTCTTCTCTACAAAATGAACTACAATATGTATAAAAATGTACAATAATTACAAAGCAATTTCAAGAGGTTGGGGGTGTATAGTTTACAATTGCATGTCTTAAAGAAAACTTAAGGATGTCTCATCTTAAAATAATAATAACAAAATAGCATAACCTATTTACAAATATGAATGATGATAAACTAGCCTCTTCCTACTCAAACAGTTTTCCCCTGCTGATCCTGTTGTTGCTGTTGAAGTTTGAGGGCAGCATTCAAACGCTTCTTCTCTCTTTGGCGATACATTTTATTCTCATCGGCACATTTGGTGGTGATGGCATTGCGCACTTCCTTGGGTGTAAGATTGGTGTGCTGGGTCACCAAATGTATAATATCGGCCACCTTCAGGGTGTCCAATTGATTTTTCATGGGCTTATCACAATCCATAAAAGCCGGCGAAGGTTTACCCGTCAGCGTATGGAAGGCAAGAGTTTCGCGATCGAATACTTCCATTAGAATTTTTCGAGTCAAGGCGGCGCCCGACAGCGACCAATTAATGGCGGTGAGTGCTGCTTTGGGAATCATTGTGCCATTGGGCCCAATGATGACCATACCATCCTCATTGGCCACAAACTTATCAATGATATCGGCTTTATCTGCTTTTTCGGGCTTGCGTGTAATCGGAGTAGAGGTTGCTGAAATCTTAACTCTTTTTGTTTGTTGTTCCTCGCGCTTGGGTGTCTGGGGCTGCAACTCGTACAGTAGATCTAAGGGTTCCATGGTTGGTTGAATGTGCACTTGCTTTTGATAAAACGCCTCAAACCTGTCCTCATCGATTTCGATATTTTTCTCGTACAACAATTCTTCGAGCTTTTCGATTTTATCTTCCAACTCTTGTAGTTCTTCGACATCTTTGACAAGTTTCTCAATGCCCCTGCGTTTGCTAAGTTCCCAAGTTTCCAGCACTTTAAGTTTCATATCAATAATTTTTGCCTCATCCTTATCGAGGGAGACCAATTTCTTTCTAATTTCCTGTGGAGTAGTGGGTGACTCGCCACGGGGTGTTGTCAAGTCTAAGCCAACCAAATCGCTGCTGTTCTCCTTTGTTGTAGTTGGCGTAGAAGTTTCTTCTTTGAACGCTTCCAAAATGCGTCGTTTGCGAATGTTCTGCAAAACAAATCACCAAGCAATCAGTTGTAGGTGAACTCTAACTATTTGTACGGTTTAACTTACCACAGGATGCTGCATTATTTCGGTCATATTAAGGTATGCCTCTTAAAGTATTTCCGTTGTGTGTTCTCTGCGATATTCGTTGCCAAAATGCTGCCTGATTTGTACGTGTGCGCAAATATATATTCTAAAAACGTATTTTGTTGCAGGAGTACTTAGTGGGGCAGGTGCTAAATTTAGTTGTAGACCACAGCAGGTACCCTTGGCCATGATTAATGCCCTACCTGTCATTAATCCACCCACACCACACTTCGCATGCTGTGGGTTTTCATACATGTTGCGCCTTCCTCAAATTGTATTGGGAAATTCCCATGATTAGATTTCCAAACATGGTACATCCTTTTAATTATGTTGTCTAAATGGTGCACGGCATTAAATCTACGGCGATCTAGATTTAATAAAAATGTTGCGGGAAGACAATGCCTTTGGCAATACATGTATGCGGCCAAAAGTGTGAGCAGCAATAGCCAGCAGTGGAACACCAAAACAGCAAAGGATTCGGATTAAAAAATATTTTTTGCATGTGAGTACTTCAAATACATAAGCTAATCGATTTTGAATGCAGTCCTTGTAAGATATATTCTAGGGACAATATCTGTTATACAGTTGGCATATATGTTACATATAGTGATAATTAATAACCTTTGCAAAAAATCGGAATTTCCCCGAAAAGCTGTGAATTCGGTTCTCATTCTCAATATTCAAGATTGCACACAAATTTTTAAATTTTTGTTTGAAACTTAAAATGCTTGTAACTCCTTTAAGTCTAACCGAGAAGAGGAAATAATTAGGCCAGGTTTAAGTGGCAGTCTGTGATTAGACTCACTTAGACATTTTCGTCCATTGTGATACCACTGGAACAGAAGAAGGAATATGACTTCTAGTTCCTACCGTTGAACCATCCAGAACGCCCAACAACTTGAGAATGTTCACTTCCGCTAAATCAGACAGGTTCTCTAAGAAACTTACTTTAATTGGCTATGACAGAATATTTGTTCCACTAGCCGAACGTAGAATAGCGTTCCAAGCGCCTCGATCTTCTGCGCTCATTCTAAAATCTCTGACACCAAGTTTCGAGGTGTCTCCCACCATTTGATCTTTCCATCGGGCTTTTGGTCTACCCGGCTTGCGTGTATCACTGGGTTTACCTTCAAAAGACTTTTTTGCTGGAGCTTCTTCATCCATACTGACAACATGACCTAGCCAACGCAGCCGTTGTATTTTGATGCGTGTAACTATGCTATCCTCATCATACAACTCGTGGTTCATACTCCGCCTATATTCTCCATTAACACAAACTGGTCCATATATTTTACGAAGAATCTTTCTCTCAAATACTCCAAGTACTGCCTCATCTGCTTTCACAAGTACCCATGCGTCAGAACCATATAACAGCACGGGTAGTATCATTGTCTTCTATAGTGTAATCTTCGTCTGCCGAGAGGTGGCCTTGTTTCTAAACTGCTTACTTAGTCCAAAGTAGCATCTGATTGCCAGTATTATTCTTCGCTTAATCTCAAAACTGGTGTCATTCGTTTCGGTTATGGCCGAGGTGGATAAAGTTACTGACTGTCTCAAAGTTGTGGTTCCCAACTTTGTCCAGTTTCTTTATCTGCTCGGTTGTGCAAGGCTTTTTGGGAGTTGAAACCATCCATTTCGTCTTATCTCCATTTGCTGCCAGACCCATTTTCACTGACTCTTTTTCGATTCTGTCAAAGGCTGCAGTTACTACTGCCGGTGACGTCAGCATAGGCGAATAGCATGTGTTCTCTTGGGATTAGAGTGCCATATGTATTCACATCTGCATCTCGTATAATCTTCTCCAGCAGGATCATACGATTGGCTGTCTCCTTGTCTGAAACCTCGTTTGGTATTAAATGGTTCGTTGAGATTCTTTCCTATTCTTATTGAGGAACGCGTATCAGCAAGTGTCATCCTGCAGAGTCTACCAAACTCAGACATGGCTTGACATACCTTTGAACGTAAAGGAGTATCGAAGGCGGCTTTGTAGTCAACAAAGATATGTTAGGTGTTGAGTTGTACCTCTTTGGTCTTTTCCAGGATTTGGCGCAGTGTGAATATCTGGTACAGGGGGGATTTACCAGGTCTTAAGCCGCATTGGTAGGGCTCAATTATCTCATTGACTTTAGGCTTTAATCTTTCACACAGTACGCTCGAGAGTATCTTGTATGCGATGGGGAGGAGACTTTTTCCAAAGAAATGAGAACTTAATGTGGAACTTCTTCTGATTGCCAGTGGGGGACATACAAAAAGCAGATGTTTTATGGTCTCTTCTTCCTCGACGTCCTCACAACGTCTGCAGAAGTAGTTACTTACAACCTTCAGTCTGTCAGCATGATTTCCGATCAGACAGTGACCTGCCATGACGGACACAATGACTAAGACCTCTGATCTAGCCAGCGAAAGCAAAGCGGTAGACCTCTTCCAGTCTAGATTGGGCCACATAGTTTTGAAATGCTCACAGCTCCCTCTATGTGACCATCTATCATTCGTTGTCCTTTGGGCCTGGTTCTGAAAACTTAGCTTACATGTCGCATACCCACAGTTTCCAGTAGTTCCAAGTCTCGCAAACTCGTCCGCTTTACAATTCCCTGGGATATTTCTATACCCAGGCACCTAGAACGGGTGTATTTTGAACTGTTCAGCCATCTCGTTTAGAGATCTTCGATGGTCGAGGGCAGTTTTTGGAATTCAGAAATATTGTCTCCAGAGATTTGACAGCTGCCTGGCTGTCTAAGAAGGTATTTATGTCAGTTGTCGTTATGACATTATATCTGAGGCATTCTCCCACTTCTTTAATTGCAAGGATGTCCGCTTGATACACACTACAATGGTCGGGTAACCTTTTTGATACAACCAGTCCTGTTTTTCAGAGTTATTTGTCCATGAACATTTCATTTAGGAGCAGAAGGCCATAGTAGCGCTGAGGTTAGCATGTCCGCCTATGAACTCGAATCCTGGCGAGAACATCATGAAACAAGTAAGAGCGTTCTAAGTTTGGCCGGGCCGAATCTTATATACCCTCCACCATGGATCGAATTTGTCGAGTTCTTTGCACGGTATTTCTTTTTAAGCAAACAAAGAATAATGAACAAGAACCGTTATGGTATTGGAGCTATATCAAGTTATTGTTCGATACGGACCATAAATGAATTGAATGCTGAACATTGTAGAAGTCATTTTGTAATATTTCAGTCCATTCAGATAAGAATTGCCCCTTGTAGGTGCTCTAGAAGCAAAATCCGGTGATCGGTTTAAAGGGAGCTGTATCAAGCTATAGATCGACTCAGACCATATTGAAGGTCATGGGAGAAGTCGTTGCACAAAGTTTATGCCAAATGTGATGAGAATTGCGCCCTATAGAGGCCCAAGAAGACAAGATCTCAGATCGGGTTATATGGCAGCTATACCAGGTTATGAACCGATTTGAACCATACTTAGCACAGTTGTTGGAAGTGATACCAAAACACCACGTGGAAAATTACATCCAAATCGGATAAGAATTACGCCCTCTAATAGCTGAAGAAGTCAAGACCTAGATCGGTTTATATTGCGCCCTCTAGAGGCTCAAGAAGTTAAGATCCAATCGGTTTATATGGCAGCTATTCAATCATGGACCGATTTGGCCCATTTACAATCCCAACCGACCTACACTAATAAAAAGTATTTGTGCACAATCGCCTAGCTTTACTTCTTCGAAAGTTAGCTTGCTTTCGACAGACAGAGGGACGGATGGACGGACAGACGGACATGGGTAGATCGACTTAAAATGTCAAGATGATCAAGAATATATATTCTTTATGGGTCTAAGACGAATATTTCGAGGTGTTACAAACGGAATAGCGAAGTTAATATATCCCCATCCTGTGGTGAAGGGTATACCAAATTTTTAGCGGTGGTTATCCCCTCCTAATGCTGGCGACACTTGTGAGGTACTATGCCATGTACAAACTTCTCCCCAAAGAGGTGTCGCTCTGCGGCTCGCCATTTCGGCTCGGCTATAAAAACGAGGTTCATTGATACGTGAGTAGTTTGCCCTTGTTTCCGAGGGTGCCACATGACAGCACACGACTTAAATTGTAGCCGATGAGTGGAGCGGACGTGTTTTCATTTCGCTCCTCAAAGAAAAATATCCGTATCTCGGAATAGGTTCAACCTATTACGAAAACTTTCAAAGCCTTTTTGGAGTAAGCTCAAAATGGACTTCAAAGACCCAACAGTGGTGGTGTCTCCAGACCGAAGCATGTTATCCTCCCCTAATGTAGATGTGGTAGTCGAGAGTAATGCTTCAAGCGCACAACTAGTCGTCAGACTAATAAATGAGAAAGAAACGGATAAACCAGAGGGATGTACAATTCGTCCCCAGCCTTTAAATAAAGGTGGTGTTTCCGACTCGGATTCAGACAGCGACAATGCCAATGAAACAGTCATCGCTGCCGAATCGAGAGTTGAGGGCAACGGGTTGACGGTAGAAGTGAGCGATGGCTTTGCTATCGTTGACTTATGTACCGGCAGCGCAATCGGGCGAAAGTGCAGGATGCTGGATGGGATAGAACTGACATTCCAAGCACTTCTACGGAAGTTGGAATCAGATCTCCCGAAGAGCATAACACTGCTAAAATGCCGAAGAAGAAAAAGAGCTCCCCGCTTTCATGTACTCTAGGAAAACCAAGCCAGCCATCCCGCAATGGAGACCCCAGACAGTGTTCTGCGGAGGGAGATAAAGTCGAAATAGGAACGAAAAAAACGCGCACGGGTCCTGAGTCTTCATGGAGGACTGTGACTTCCAAAAGGAGGCCACAGCCATCATGAAAAGGGAAGATGGTCGCAGAGAATGGTAAGAAGCCGCCCTCTTACGCCAGAGTGGCAAGGAACCACGACAGAGATGATATGACTTATGCAGCCATTAATATCGCCAGTACATCCGGTGGGATTCCATCAGATCATCGCTGCCAAGTGAAGGATCTGGTTAATGAGCGGACTTTCGAACATGTGTGGAACTCTGAAGATGGTCCATCCATACAAATGATGAGCTGCGAGTATAGAGGAGACACATTTACGCTGCGTTCTGCGTAGGCGGAATGTATTGATACCGTACAATAGCTCGTCGGAGGTATCCATGCTCACTGGGAGGGCGAAAGCTCGACTTTGTGAGAAATATGGACATCCCCCACCTCACAAAGGCGACGGTTTCATCAAAGCATGGGACAGTAAATTTGCGACGGAACGCATTTTGAGACTCTCTATGGTTTGGTCGCAGAGACGTGTGAGGTCTTCCACAGGGAGGAGAAGGAGGAAGCAACTCTCCTTGTGGTTAATATTGATCAAGTCACTATGATAAGTTTGGCTATGACTAAAGGCATGGCGCACTACTTGAGCAAAGCTGTCTTTTTCAAGATTGGGAAGACTAGGATAGGCAAAAATCCGGATTTTTAAAGATTCGGAAGATTAGGGCAGGCAAAGAACCTAATACGAAAGTATTAGTGCAGAGACAGGAAAGTCAATGCAGTCTTATGAGCATGGGCGGGCGATGGGATCATCACCCATTCTCTAGAAGCCCATTTACTAGAGGACCAATGAATGAGGTTATGCAGATAAACCTCCACGGGAGCGAGACAGCTACACACGTTCTGATGGAGAAAAACAAGCGATACTTACATAGGTTAGGTTAGCATAGGTTGAAAAGAGGGTGTGGATATTAATCCGCCCCATGCCACTATGGACATACACCCAAGCCCGTAACTGGCTTTTTGTGCGCTTTGAAAATTAAAAACTAGCATCGAAAAAGAAAACTTTAAGTTAGGAATTCCTTGCTACGTACAAAATCCTTAACTTTATTGTTTTTCATACCACTCCCCTAAGTTGGTTCATGTCAGGTATTGTGTCCCCACCTAGGTAGTGGTGGGGACATTGCCACGAAAGCCAGCAATGACATAGGAAATGCTCCAACGTCGCATAATCATGCCCATATGCCCTACACATGCTATCACTTGCCGCGCTGATTTTGGATAAGTAATCTCGTAGTCCTATGTGTCCCGTTATGATACCAAAAGCTATACTGACCTCCTTCTTACTTCCTTTCAGTAATAGCCCCCTCCTCTCACGATCCGGATCTCCCCATGGGATTTTCGCCGTCCTATCGAATATTTCGCTGTTCTACAGTGTTACATGCCTTCGTCACGCACTCCCTTAACTCGGAGTGCGTCGACCCGAAAGGCTTCGGGCTAACCAAGTTTATTGACGGCAGTCCTCTGGCCTTCACTGACAAATCGTCTGCTCTTTCACTCCCCCTTACTCCGTTACGGCCCGGCACCCAAATGATGCGAATATTGCTATCCTCAGAGAAAGCGTTAATTTCCTTCTTATACCGCAGGTCTGTTGGTGACCTTACCGTCCTGGTTGTAATTGCCCTTAGGCCATTTTGCTGTCCGTAAAGAAGTTCACACACGACGCCCTCGCGTTAGCACCACACCACTTCACGCATTCCGTGATCGCCTAGTTCTCCGTAAGGCTTATAGGTCTGTGAGCCTTTGGTATCGCATAATTTGCTTGCCGGGCTTGGGTATAAATACCACCTTTGCCTCCTGCCAGGCTTTCGGAGTATATGCAAATTCTAGGCACGCTGCGAAAATAGTGGCCAGATGTGGCGCCAGATAGTCGGCCTCCTTTTGTAGTAACGCCGGAAATATTTCATCAGGCCCGGATGACTTGAATGGTTTGAAGCTCCTCAAGTCTCTCTTTACAATATATTCCGCTTTGATAAACCTTCGATCAACCTAATTATCACAAGATTCCAGTGTCTCCGTCCGGAGTCCCTTCGTATCCTGTGGAAAATGTGTTTTCACCAAATTCTCAACATGTTCTCCATGTACTCCATCTTGGCGGCGTCATTAACGCTATCGAACTGTTCGCAGAAAAGCTTCCAGGAGGCACGTTTTATCTCTTAGATAATCGCATTGTATTCCTTGAGCCGTGTGTAGTACATATCCCAGTAAACTTCCACTTTTTACGACGTGGTCTGTTGTAAAGTCTGTTAACCCCTTGCCCAATGTTACGAATCTCCCCGGTCATCCAGGGATTTTATTGGGCTGATTTCCTTTCTCGAAGAAGACAACTATCTTCGAAAGACCCCACTATTGCAGTCGTAATCGTGTAGACTTTGTCGTCAATGTCTTTTATGCTTGGACAATCTAAATTATCTTGCCCAAGACTTCTTCTGAGAAGTCTTCCGAATTTTAGCCAGTTGGTTTTTAACTCCTCCTCCTTTTTAAAGCCGAGTCCAAACGGCGTGCCGCAGTGCGACACCTCTTTGGAGAGAAGTTTTACATGGCATAGTACCTTACATATGTTGCCGGCATTAGGAGAGGAAAACTACCGCATACATTTTTTTTCTGATTGTCTCGCTTGGATTCGAACCCAGGCTTTCAGCTTCATAGGCGGACATGACAACATCTGCGCTAGGGTGATCTTTACTAGTCTTCCGAATATTGATAATGTCGTTAACGGTTCCATTGTCAGATCCCTGTTTGTAAGGCTGTATTGGGTCTACCGTTCCTGCAGCGCCTGATGTTCCAATGTTAGCATTTTTGCCTATACTAGTCTTCCAAATCTTGAGTAAATGGGCTTCTTGGTTGTAGGTTATGGTCGTCGGCTCCCTGTTCTTTAGGCTGTGTTGTGTCTCTCGTCCCTGCACTGCCTGATGTTTTAGTATTAGGATCTTTGCTTATCCTAGTCTTCCCAATATTGAAAGAGTCGGTGATTGTCTTGTCGTCGACCCCCGTTAGGCGATATTGAGTGTCACGCCACTGCACCGACTGATGGCCGAAATGTGGATATTTGCCTATCCTGGTCTTCCCAATCTTGAAAAAGACGGCCATGGCCTCGTAGAACGCCATGACTTTAGTCTTAGTCAAACTTGTTATGGAGACTCAATGCCCACCATAAGGAGAGTTCCTTCATACTTCTCCTCCCATTTCTCCACGACCAAATCTTGTTTAAGACTTCCATCATGCGTTCCGTCGCGAATTCGCCGCCCACATGCTTGATGAAGACCATCGCCTTCGTGAGCTGTGAGATGTCCATCTTTCTCAGCAGGTCGAGCTTTGCGCCCCAGGGAGTGTGAATACTTCCAACGAGTTTTTTTGACGGTATCAATACATTCCGCTGACACAAACCGCAGCGTTAAGATGCCTCTCCAAACTCTTAGATCATAATTCGTATGGGTGGACCACTTTCAGAGTTTAACATGTGTTACTAAATGCCTCATGCTTAAATGCCGTTCGTTTACTAAATGCCTCACCTGGGACCGACGATCTGGTGGAATCCCATCAGTCGCACAGCCGATATCGATGACTTGCTTAAGTCATCTCATCTCTGTTGTGCCTTCTTGCCACTCCGGCGTAAGAGGTTAATTCCTTACCTTTCTCAGGGACTATCCTCCCCTTCCGTGATGGCTGTGACATCCTTTTGGAAGTTATAGTTCTCCATGAAAGCTCAGGGTCCGAGCGCGTTTCCTTCGTTGCTATTCTGACTTTGCCTCCCTCCGCAGGACACTGCCTGGAGTCTCCATTGCGGGGGGCTGGCTTGGTTTTCCCAGAGTACTTGAAAGCTGGGAGTTCTTTTTCTTCTTTAGCGTCTTGGCAGTATTATGCTCTTCGGGAGATCTGATTCTTCTTCCAGCTTCCGTAAAAGTACCTAGAATGTCAGTTCTATCATCTCATCTCTATTGTGCCCTCTTGCCACTCCGGCGTAAGAGGTTGACTCCTTATCTTTCTCAGCGACCATCTTCCCCTTCCGTGATGGCTGTGACATCCTTTTGGAAGTCATAGTCCTCCATGAAGACTCAGGGGCCGATCCCGCTTCCTTCGTTGATGTCCCGACTTTGTTTCCCTCCGCAGGACACTGTAAGGAGTCTCCATTGCGGGGGGCTGGCTTGGTTTTCCCATAGTACTGGAAATCTGGGAGTTCTTTTTCTTCTTCAGCGTCTTGGCAGTATTATGCTCTTCGGGAAATGTGATTCTCTTTCCAGCTTCCGTTGAAGTGCCTAGAATGTCAGTTCTATCCCTTTCAGCATCCTAGGTTTTCGCCTGATTGCGCTGTCGGTACACACTCCTCTGTCTCCTTCGTCGTGCACCATATCGCTTTCTCGGTCTGCTTGTGAGCTTACCAAAGCCATCGCTCACTTCTTTCGTCATCCAGCTATCCTCATCTCTCCATTCTACTGCGATGATTGTCTCGTTTACACTGCCGTTGTGTGAATCTGAATCGGAAACATCATCTTTACTTAAAGGCTGGGGACGAACTGTGCATCCCTCCGGTTTATCCGTCTCTTCCTCATTTATTAGTCTGACGACTGGTTGTGCGCTACTTACTTACGCCTCAGTAGTTTGGTGAACTGCGATGGGGAAAAAGTTCAACGTAAGGATAATACAACAGGTTCAGAGAACATGTTGTCTTGGCATAGGCAGAGCGATGATGACCATACCTACTAGGGCACTGGAGACTATTCAAGATATCCGACCCATAGACATACAGATTAAGTGTGAGGCAGCAACTGCGGCTATGAGACTTAAAGCGATGGAAGAATGGATAGAGAATAGGATCAAGTCACAGCATCGCGGTATAATCGAGGCGACGATAGAAAACCTGGAAGGAATGGAAGAAGTTTCCATTCGGATACTTGAGACGACATTAGAGGTCGATTGCGAGGCACTGCTGCCAGCGTCACAGTCTTGGATTAACGGAACTCTGGTATTGCCATCTGGAAGATCATGCTACACAGATTGATCAAAGCTAGAGAACAGGGTGGGCCTGGGGGTTTACATTGACAACCCAGGGACTGAGATCTGTTTTCTACTGCCTGACCATAATACGGTCCTACCGGGCGACCACGGAATATGTGCGACAGTAAACTGGCCATCAGGGCAATGACAACAAGAAAAGTATGGTCACGAACAGTCTTGGAGTGAATAACCCCTTCTCTGAGGATGGCACGATCCGCATCTTTTGGGGCCCGGACCAAAGCAGAATAAGGGGGAATGAAAGAGCAGACGATTTGGCGGTGAAGGCCAGAGAACTGCCTTCAATAAACTTGATTAACCCGAAGCCTTTCGACGACGCAGTCCGAGTTATGGGCGTGGACGACGAACTCATATAACACTGTGGAACAGCGAAATGGTTAGTAGGTTGACGAAAATCCTATGGGTAGTTTCTATTACTGAAAGAAGGTAAAAAGGAGGTCAGTATAGCTTTCGGTATCATAACGTGGCACAGGACTATGAGCTATCTTCTGCATGTGTAGGGAATGTGGGGAAGATGATGAGACGTTGCACAGTGGGAGAAATTCGAAAGAAATTAGTTGGACTGATTAGAGCTGAGGTGTTAGTGAGATCGTATGCAAATTTTACAGGTTGTTGTTGTCGTGTATCACCGAAACCAGTGGAGATATTGCAGATCTGAAATGAAATTTTTCTGTAGTGACTTTTGAGCACTATCCAGAAAAATCAGACCACTAGTGACGATTTTTGAAAATCGGACCACAAAAGAAGGTTTGGCAGCTCGAACAATTTTTTGACGAACTTTGAGGGCCTACCAAAAGGCGTCCGGACAACATAGGGCCTTGAAATTTTTCACTAATAGTTCAGCTCTAATAATTTCAAAGATATATCTCTACCCTTTGTCACACGGCATATTTTTTACTAGTTTTAATACCCACCACCATTGGATAGGGGGTAAATTCATTTTTTTACAATACATCGAAATATCCATTTCCGACCCTACAAAGTATATATATTCTTGATCAGCGTAAAAATCTAAGACGATCTAGCCATGTCCGTCCGTCCGCCCGTCCTTCTGTCGGTTGAAATCACGCTACAGTCTTTAAACATAGAGATATTGAGCTGAAACTTTGCACAGATTCTTTTTTTGTCCATAAGCAGGTTTAGTTCGAAGATGGGCTATATCGGACTATATCTTGATATAGCCCCATATAGACCGATTCGCCGATTTAGGGTCTTAGGCCAATAAAAGCCACATTTATTAAACCGATTTTGCTGAAATTTGGGACAGTGAGGTGCCACTCACATCCTTCTTCAATTTGGCCCAGATGGGACCAGATTTGGATATAGCCGCCATATAGACCGATCTCTCGATTAAAGGTTTTGGGCCCATAAAAGGCGCAGATGTCGCCGAAATTTAGGACAGCGAGTTTAGTTAAGCCCCTCGACATACTTCTGCAATATGGCACAGATAGGTTCATATTTGGATTTAACGCCATATGGACCGATTTCTCGATTTAAGATTTTGGGCCCATAAAAAGCGCATTTATTGTCCGATGTCGCCGACAGTGAGTTGTGTTCGGCCCTTCGACATCCTTCCTTAATTTGGCCCAGATCCGTCCAGACTTGAATATAGCCGCCATATAGACCGATCGCTCGATTAAAGGTTTTGGGCCCATAAAAGGCGCATTTATTGTTAGATGTCGCCGAAATTTGGACAGTGAGTTAAGTTAAGCCCCTCGACCTACTTCTACAATATGGTACAGATCGGTTCATATTTGAATTTAGCACCATATGGACCGATTTCTGGATTTAAGGTTTTGGGCCCATTGAAGGCGCATTTATTGCACGATGTCTCCGAAATTTTGGACAGTGAGTTAAGTAAGGCCCTTCGACATACTTCTGCAATATGGCACAGATCGGTTCATATTGGGATTTAGCGCCATATGGACCGATTTCTCGTTTTAAGGTTTTGGGCCCATAAAAAACGCATTTATTGTCCGATGTCGCCGACAGTGAGTTGTGTTAGGCCCTTCGACATCCTTCCTTAATTTGGCCCAGATCGGTCCAGATTTGAATATAGCTGCCATATAGACCGATCTGTCGATTTAAGGTTTTGGGCTCATAAAAGGCGCAATTATATTCCGATTTTGCCGATATTTGGGACAGTGAGTTAAGTAAGGCCTCTCGACATATTTCTGCAATTTGGCTTAGATCGGTTCAGAGTTGGATATAGCTGCCATATAGACCAATCTCTCGATTTAAGGTTTTGGGCCCATTGAAGGCGCATTTATTCCACGATGTCCCCGAAATTTGGGACAGTGAATTAAGTTAGGCCCTTCGACTTCCTTTTTCAATTTGGTCTAGATCGGTTCAGATTTGGATATAGCTGCCATAATGACCGATCTTTCGATTTAAGGTTTTGGGCCCATAAAAGGCGCATTTATTGTCCGATTTCGTCGAAATTTGGGACAGTAAGTTGTGTTAGGCTCTTCGATATTTTTTTGCAACTTGGCCCAAATCGGTATCCGATTTGACCGATATCTCGATTTAAGGTCTTGGGCCCATAAAAGGCACATTTATTGTCCGATTTTGCCTAAATTCGGGGCAGTGTTAGGCCCTTGACTCAGATCAGTCCAGATTTAGATATAGCTGCCATATAGACCGACATCCGTGTCGTATATGGTTCAGATCGGTTTATTTTAGATATAGCTTCCAAAAATACCGATATTTTGTTATACAGTGAACAATGACTTGTACTTATTAGTATTTGGTCCAAATCGGAACGTATTTCGATATATCTGCCATGGGGCATTAGGTATGCATTTTTCACCGGATTTGGATACAAATTTATGGGATGGATTCCTATTCTGGCTGGCGGGAAGCTGGTTATACTTTAGTACCGT
The DNA here is from genome assembly GCF_963082655.1 of Stomoxys calcitrans. Taxonomy (NCBI): domain Eukaryota; kingdom Metazoa; phylum Arthropoda; class Insecta; order Diptera; family Muscidae; genus Stomoxys; species Stomoxys calcitrans. The sequence goes on along the minus strand of NC_081554.1, from coordinate 74,728,298 downwards.
AGAAAACAAGAGATTCAACATGTTATTAAAAGTATAGCTGTACGATGCAAAAATGTACTCAAGAGCCATCCAGTCCAGGTACTACACCTCTTTGGACAAAAAAAAAATTGCTCACAAAAAAATTATATATCATATTCTTATGTACAAACCTAAGCGCAGAACCATATGAAGTTGGTGCAAATGCTCTTAGTCTTAACAAAAAATTTTTTGCCTATATACCTCGAGTTGGTTTTCCCCCACAATTAAGCTATTGTGTTCAAGAATTCAAACTGGAAAAATTGTAAGGATTTTCCCTGCATGTGTCGCGAAAAAAAAACCAATTGACTTTCGCTTGGAAATGCTATTCAAATAATGATCATAAATCATATTCTGCGAACTATGGCAAATAGTGCCATAAAATTTGAGGAAATTATTCAGGTAGCCAGATTCATATAATCTGCCTGTGCATAGAGATCCTTATGACACATAGGCAAAGGGTATTTAACCAAGCTAGATTTGGCTGCCCAAAAACAGTTCAAAACCATCAGTCCAACTGAGAACATCGGCGATTTAATTTAATCTCTAAACTCTGGTTAGTGTGCTGCCCTCTAAAATGACTTCATATCAAGTTATGCAAAAGTCACAGGAAATCTGCCGCATGTCCTGGTTTCTCATCGAAATGGACGAAGGTCAATCTAAGGGAGGCAAAGAAAATGGCAAGATTGTCTATGGTGTCATACACTCCATCGATTTGGTGGACAATGATTCATCGAACATGTATATCAATCGCAGAGTACGCTTCAACTGGAATCATGCCATTATCGAAGGTCGCATCAAGTTAGCATCCGATGATCGCTTCTTTATTGAACAACAATTCAAGATTCTAACCCAGAATAGCGAAGAAGTGGTGCTAAAAGAAAAATTCTCCAAACGTTATCTGGTGCAATATAATAAAGGGGCAAATACCATTGTTCATGCAATTGTTCACCAAAAGGAAATTGTTTGGCCCAAAGAGGATTTTCATAATCCCAGCATACGTGAAGTGTTGATACGCGATGGCAAGATTCAGCGAATGGCTACAGTTCTGTATGTTAGCGATTCGGATGATTTGATACAAAAAGAGTTGGATATCTTGAAGACGACATGTTTCGAAAGGGTAAGTTGATATTACCTTTAACGGCATAGTTACGGTAAATTTATTTGCAAAGGGGTTACTTCAACTATTTGAAAAAATATTTCAAAAACTTAAAAAAAAAATTTTATTGAAAAAAGAAATTTTCATAAATTTTTTTTCTACAATATACCTTATTTGGCAGCTACATTTAAAAATTATTGAAAAAATAATAGAAACATGCCAATTTTCACATAAAGGGTGATTTTTTAGCTATTATCTTTTAGGCAACACTGGTTTAAACAGCTCATTCACGTTTCGTGTTTTGTTTCACTGTCAAACATTTTCAGTTTGGTCTATAATTTAACCCTGAATCGTCTTACAAACGAACAACGCCTGCAAATTATTGAATTTTATTATCAAAATGCGTGCTCTGTTAAGAAAGTTAATGGCGCGCTTCTTCAATTGAGGGACTTATTTTTGGCTCAATGGGTACACAAATGAGCAGAATTGTCGATTTTGGAGTGAAGATCAGCCAGAAGCTTTGCAAGAACTACCAATGCATCTAGAAAAAGTTATAGTCTGGTGAGGTTTATGGGCTGGTGGCACCATTGGACCGTACTTCTTCAAAGATGATGCGAAGCGTAACGTAAATGTCAATGGTGAGCGCTATCGTGAGATGATAAAAAACTTTTGTTACCCAAAATGCAAGAGCTTGACTTGCATGACATGTGGTTTTCAACAAGCCGATGCCACACAGCACGCTTAACAATGAACTCATTGAGAAGCGAGTTCGGTGAAGATTTTATTCCATATTCGGGAAGTTTAATTGGCTGCCTAGATTGTTGGGCTTTATTAAAGTTCATGTCTATACATACAAACCCTCTTCAAGATTGAAGCAAGATTGAAGCATTTATTCTGGAGATACCGGCCAAAATGTTTCCTATAGCTCTTAAACAAGTAAAAGCTTGCTAAGTTCTGCCGGGCCGATTCTTATATACCCTCCAACATGGATCGCATTTTTCGAGCTCTTGCCACGGTAACTCTTTTTAGGCAAACAAAGGATAAAAGAAAATTATTGCTATGTTATTGGAACAGTATCAATTTATGGTTCATTTCGGACCATAATTGAACTGAATATTGGAGACCATAGTAGAAGTCATTGTGTAAAATTTCAGCCAAATCTAGTAAGAATTGTGCATTTTAGGGTCAGAACAAGTAAAATGAGGGGTTTATAGGTGAGTTGCATTAGGCTATAAACCCATTCATGCCAATTTCGACACGTATGTTAAAGGTCATGAGAGAAGTCGTTGTACAAAATTCCAGCTTAATCGGATAATAATTGCGCCCTCTAGTGGCTCAAGAAGTCAAGACCGCAGTTAGGCTTATATGGCAGCTATATCAGGTTATGGACCGATTTGAACTATTCTTAGCACAGTTGTTGAAAGTCATAAGAAAACACCTCAAGCAAAATTTCAGCCAAATCGGATAATAATTGCGTCCTCTAGAGGCTAAAGAAGTCAAGACCCCAGATCGGTTTATATGGCAGCTATATCAGCTTAAGGACTGATTTGAACCATTCTTTATACAGTTGTTGGAAGTCATAGCAAAACACGTCATGCAATATTTCAGCCAAATCGGATAGGAATTGCTCCCTGTAGAGGCTCAAGAAGTCAAGACCCCAGATCGGTTTATATGGCAGCTACATCAGGTTATGGACATATTTGAACCATTCTTTATACAGTTGTAGGAAGTCATAGCAAAACACGTCATGCAATATTTCAGTCAAATTGGATAGAATTTGCTCCCTGTAGAGGCTCAAGAAGTCAAGACCCAATATCGGTTTATATGGTAGCTATATCAGGTTATGAACCGATTTGAACTATTCTTAGCACAGTTGTTGAAAGTCATAACAAAACGCCTCGTGCAAAATTTCATCCAAACCGGATAAGAATTGCATCCTCTAGTGACTCAAGAAGTCAAGATCCCAGATCGGTTTATATGGCAGCTATATCAGGTTATGAACCGATTTGATTCATACTTGGCACACTTGTTGGATATCATAACAAAACACGTCGTGCGAAATTTCATTCCAATCGGATAAGAATTGCGTACTCTAGAGGCTCAAGAAGTCAAGACCCAATATCGGTTTATATGGCAGCTATATCAGGTTATGAACCGATTTGAACTATTCTTAGCACAGTTGTTGAAAGTCATAACAAAACGCCTCATGCAATTTCAGCCAAATCGGATAAGAATTGTGCCCTCTAGCGGCTCAAGAAGTCAAGATCCCAGATCGGTTTATATGGCAGCAATATCAAAACGTGGACCGATATAGCCCATTTACAATCCCAATCGACCTACACTAATAAGAAGTATGTGTACAAAATTTCAAGCGGCTAGCTTTACTCCTTCGAAAGTTTGCGTGCTTTCGACAGACGGACGGACATGGCTAGTTCGACATAAAATATCATGACGATCAAGAATATATATACTTTATGGGGTCTTAGACGAATATTTCGAGGAGTTGCAAACAGAATAACGAAATTAGTGTACCCCCATCCTATGGTGGAGGGTATAAATAATTGAAGAGCAGATTAAAATAAGACTAACCTTTTTATACATACCACCATAGGATGGAGATATACTCATATAAGCATACCGCTTGTAACACCTCGAAATATAGATCTAGGACTCCATAAAGTACATATATATTCTTGATCGCCTCGAAATTCCGATTCAAACTAGCCATGTCCGTCCGTCCGTCTGTCGAAATCACGATAGCGGTCGAACGAGTAGAGCTAACCGCTTGAAATTTTGCACAGATCTTAATATTGATGTAGGTCGTTGGTGATGGCAATTGGACCGATATCGGTTTAGATTTAGATATAGCTCTCATATAAACCATTCTCCCGGTTTGACTTCTTGAGCCCCTGGAAGCCGCAATATTTGTTCGATTTGGCTGAAATTTTTCACATAAGGTTCTGTCCGAATCGGTCTATGACCTGATATAGTTCCCATATAAACCGATCACCTGATTGGACTTCTTAAGTCCCTTGGAAGCCGCAACTTTTGTCTTATTTTGCTCAAAATGTTTTGTTATGACTTCCAAGAAGTGTGCCAAGTACTGTCTAAATCGGCTTATAACCTGATTTAGCTCCCATATAAACCGATCTCCCGATTTGACTTCTTAAGCCCTTACAAGCCCCAATTTTCTTCCAATTTGTCTCAAAATTGAGCATGTAGTGTTTGGTTATAACTTCCAATAACTGTGCCAAGTACAGTCCAAATGGGTCTATAATCTGATATAGCTCTCATATGAACCGATCTCTCGGTTTGACTTCTTGAGTCCTTACAAGCAGCAATTTGTGTCCGATTTTGATGAAATTTTGCATGCGGTGTTCTGTTACGACTCTCAACAACTATGTCAGGTTAGGTTAGGTTGAATGGGTCGCCCACCAAAGGTTCACTCGGAGGCCAGTTTGGCCCATTGTGGTACCCTAGAGAGGGAAATGGAAGAAAAAGGAAAATGTGAGACCTCGTACTAGAGGTTATACACGAATAAAAAGAAAAAGACAGGAGGAGTGGACAAACCCGAGTGGGAGGTGAAAAACCGCCCTTCGCTACGTAAGCACGGACCTACCTACGCCGGAGGCATTGTGCGGCATCCACATGCGCGCCGCCATGCGACCTATGGCACAGTGTCCGATTATGACCCCTGTCAAAGTACTCATCGACCTAATGTGGTAATTTTTTAATCGATTTTCTTGAAATTTGCCAAAAAAGATTTTTTTCTCAATATAACTGGTGAATTTCATAGAAATCGATTAAGATTTGAATATAGCTCCCATATATATATCACCTCGGGAGCCACTGCAAGCGCATTTATGTATTTAAAAATCTTCTCAAAATTTTTCACAACTCTCTTCTCGATGCCTACCACAATATTTATTTAGATTTAGATAAACAAGTATATGACGTTTTCGACTATACACATTGTGACTCACATGAAAGATATTTGTTGGCAGAGCAATAAGGCGAAGTATTCAAATTTTAGGGTAAAGTATTACCCTCAAGTGGAGAGATCGTACAGAGCCTATTTTTGTCGATAAGAGCAACCGTGACGCGGATGCTAGCATGTCCGTCTATAATAATATTGTGAAGATCGGTTGATAAATGCGTTAGAAAGGCCTTAAAAGTGCAAATGGGGAGATACATACATATGGGAGCTATATCTAAATCTGAACCTTAGTGACACATTTTGTGGGGATCGGTTAACAAATGACCAAATTATTGCAATATTAGTCAAAATCGAAGGGAAAAAATGGGAACTCTATCTCAACCTTAACAGACTTTAAAACAAAATCGGCATACTTAGTTAGGTTAGGTTGAAAAGAGGGTGCAGATTTTAATCTGCTACATGTCACTAAGGACATACACCGGCTTGTTGTGCGCTTTAAAAACTATAAAGTAACATCGAAACAGAAAATTTCAATTAAGGAATACCGTGCTACTTACAAAATTCTTAATTGTTTTCCACACCACTTCCCTAAGTTGGTTCATGTCTTGTACCGGTGTCTGTTAGCGGCTAAAGCCGGGCAATGAAAGTAAATGCACCATCGTCTCATCATCCCTCATATGCCCTACACATGCCATCACTTGCAGCACCGTTTTTTCATAAGTGAGCTCGTACTTCTATGTGTCCCTCTAGGACACCAAAAGCTATACTGACCTCCTTCTTATTTCCTTTCAGTAATAGCGTCCACTTTTCACGATCTGGATCACCCCATAGGATTTTCGCCGTCCTACCGACTGTTTCGCTGTTCCACAGTGTTACTTACGCGTTTGTCGCCTTCGCCCTTAAATCGGACTGCGTCGAACCGAAAGTCTTCGGGTTAACCAAGTTCACCCAAACGATGTGGATCGTGCCACATCTTCTTACACTGCAAGACTGTCTGTTACCTTACCGTCCTGGTTGTTATTGCCCTTATTGCAATTTTACTTTCGGTAAAGGTGTTCACACTCGACGTTCATGCGTTAGTACCTCACGCATTCCGTGATCGCCCGACAGATCTGAGTCCCTGGGTTCTTAATGAAGACTTTCAGGCCCACTTTTGCCCCCAGTTTTGATCCATCCGTGTAACATGATCTTCCAGACAGCAATACAAGTGTTCCGTTATACATAGTTGAAATAAAAGAAAAAGACATTGCTCAAAATTTAGATAATATCTATTAAGAAATTCGCTGATAAAGGCTCTAAAGTGAAAATCGGTTGATACGAATATATGTGGGCTATATCTGAATATGAACCAATTTCCATGAAATTTAAAGCAATTCGGAAGACATAGGGGAATCCTTTGTGCCTAATTTCATGTGAATCGGTTAACAAATGGCCACGTTATTGCAATATTAGCCCTAATCGAACGAATATATATATATGAGAGCTAAATCCAAATCTGAACAGATTTTGACCAAAACCCGACGGTTTGGTGATAGTCGTAGAAGAAAGCATAGTGCATAGTTTTGAGAAATCGGGCGAAAGATGTATGTATATGGAAGCTATATCTCTATCTGAAACAATTTTTTTAATCAAATTTTCCAGTAAAATCGAGACTTAACAGTATTCACACAAATTTCGTGAGAATCGGTTCGGAAATGACGATACTTTTGCAGTATTAGTCCAAATCGGACGAACATATATATGGTAGATATATCCAAAACTGAACCGATTTTTTTCAATTTCAATAGGCTTCGTCTCCAGGCCAAACAAGTAAAAGCATGCTAAGTTCCGCTGGGACGAATCTTGGGAACCCACCACCATGGAACCGAACAAGGATGATCGAGAGACCGGTTAACATGAGAGCTATATCAGGTTATGGACTGATTAGGACCGTATTTGGCACAGTTGTTGGAAGTCGCAAACAGAACACCACATGCAAAATTTCAGCCACATCCAACAAAAAAGTCAAATCGGGAGATCGGTCTATATGGGAGCTATATCATGTTACAGACCGATTTACTTAACACAGTTACTGGAAGTCATAACATAACACTATGTGCAAGATTTAAGCCAAATCGGGTGAGAATTGCAGCTTCCAGGGGCTCAAGAATTCAAATCGAGAGATCGGTTTATATAGGTTATAGACCGATTTAGAACGTACTTTACGCAGTTGTTGGAAGTCATAACATAACACTATTAAGCCAAATCAGATGAAAATTATGGCTTCTCGGGGCTCAAGAAATCATATCGGTAGATCGGTTTATATGGGAGCTATATCTGGTTATTGATTATAACGGAACACTTTGCGAAAAATTACAACCAAATCGGACAAAAATTGTGGCTTCCATTGGTTCAAGAAGTCAAATCGGGAAATTGGTTTATATGGGAGCTATATCAGGTTAAAGACCGATTTGAACCGTACTTAGCACAGTTGTTGGAAGTCATAACAGAACACTGTGTGCAAAATCAGCCAAATCGGAAAAAAATTACGGCTTCCAGGTACTCAAGAAGTCAAATCGGGAGATCGGTTTATATGGGCGCTATATCCAAATCTGAACCGATGTGGTCCATTCGGCCAATCCTCAACGTCCTACATTAATACTTTGTACCTGTGCAAAATTTCAAACAGCTAGCTTTACGCGTGCGACCTCTTTCGTGATTTCGACAGACGGACGGACGGACATGGCTAGATCGACTCAGAATGTCGACACGATCAAGAATATATATACTTTATGGGGTCCTAGATCAATATTTCGAGGTGTTACAAACGGAATGACTTGATTAGTATATCCTCATCCTATGGTGTTGGGTATAAAATGATGCCCGTTTAAAATTTGAAGACAATCTGATGAAACTCGCGAACTATACTTTGTACACAAATTAACATGGACAGGCAGACAGACGAACATAGCTAAATCGAATCAGAAAATGATTATGAGTCAATCGGTATACTTATTAATGGGTCTAGCTCTCTTCCTTCTGGGTGTTACAAGCAAATACACTATGTTATAATACCTCTGTACCATAGTAGTGGTACAGGGTATAAAAACTTATATAACCCATTAACATTTCTAAATTTAAAATCTTTTGTTTTAATTTACAATAATTTTAAAACATTTTCAGGCATTTGAAGAGCCCTATGACAATATAGACGTTGAAGATACACCCTGGCTCTTTGTCCAGTACAGTAATGGACCCAGCAATGTCAGCTATTCAGTGATAAATCTCAGCACTACAGTTTGGCAGTCCGATAATCTCTATCGCAATGTGGTTGCCTACATTATGGATGGCGATTCAGTGTTTCAATCCATCATAATACGTAAGTCAAAGGACCGCAACATATTGGATACCGAATTGCGTACCCTGAAAGAATCATGTTTAGCTGCCGATTTTCCCATAAGTGGAACGAGTTGTGTAAGTAGCGAAAGATTTAGCGAAATATTACATAAACATGTAAGTTCGTCATGGAACTGAAGTTTGGTAATAGGCTGATAGGAAAATATATTATTTTTGTACATTTTTTTCTGTGTTTTAAAGGTTAAGGTATCTCTACCTCCATTGGATCATCAGGCTTTGTGTGCTAAATCGGTATCAATATTAGGCGTCAAACGTGATGATTTTCAAATAATAAGGCATTAAATTCCATATTTTTTTCGATTTGATAAAAATGTTTAATTAAGAAATTGTATGACAATATAAAAATAATTGTATACTTGTAGTTCAATAAAGATCTGAAAGATTTGTAAAAATGATGCACCAAAAATATTGGTCTTTTTAGTAGCTATATCTAAAAATAAACCGATCTGAACCATATACGACACAGATGTCGAAAAGCCTAACATAAGTCACTGTGTCAAATTTCCGTGAAATCGGATTATAAATGCACCTTTTATGGGGCCAAGACTTTAAATCGAGAGATCGGTCTACATGGCAGCTATATCCCAATCTGCACCGATTTGAGTTAAGTTTCAGAAACATGTCGAAGAATCTAAAACAACGCACTGTCCCAAATATCAGCGAAATCGGACAATAAATGCGCCTTTTATGGCACCAAAACCTAAAACCGAGAGATCGTTCTATATAGCAGCTGTATCCAAATCTGGACTGATCTGTACCATATTGCAGAAATATGTCAAGGGGCATAACTGAACTCACTGTCCCAAATTTCGGCGACATCGGGCAATAAATGTGCCTTTCATGGGCCAAAACCTTAATCGAGAGATCGGTCTATATGGCAGCTATATCCAAATCTGAACCGATCAGGGTCAAATTGAAGAAAAATGTCGAAGGGCCTAACACTACTCACTGTCCCAAATTTCAGCGAAATCGGATAATAAATGTGGCTTTTATGGGCCTAAGACTCTAAATCGGAGGATCGGTCTATATGGCAGCTATATCCAAATCTGGACCGATCTGGACCAAATTGACGAAGTATGTCGAAGGGCCTAACACAACTCACTGTCCCAAATTTCAGCAAAATCGGATAATAAATGTGGCTTTTATGGGCCTAAGACTCTAAATCGGAGGATCGGTCTATATGGCAGCTATATCCAAATCTGGACCGATCTGGGCCAAATTGACGAAGGATGTCGAAGGGCCTAACACAACTCACTGTCCCAAATTTCAGCAAAATCGGATAATAAATGTGGCTCTTATGGGCCTAAGACCCTAAATCGGAGGATCGGTCTATATGGGGGCTATATCAAGATATAGTCCGATATAGCCCATCTTCGGGTTGAAGAACGCCCAACCCTACGCAAGCACGGCTGTACCTACGCTGGTGCTTATGGCACACCCGTCGGAACCATTCTGTTTCACAAACAAATTTCAGGAGACCTACCTGAGGTACGTTCGCAAGTTCATCCAGATCACAGAAGAAACGGCTCCCCAGAAAGGAGAGTCTGAACACAGCAAGTGTTCGGTAGTCTCCTCCTCATCCTCCTGCAGAAGTCATAGTGCGGTATTCCCTTGCTTGCCGCCACTCGGATTATTGCACAGTACCCGTTTATGAACTCTGTTAAGTTACTAATCAACCCCTTATCGAACGCCAGAAATTCCCATGACCTCCTTTAGTAGATTACAGGCCAGAGCGCCTTTGCAGTTCGGCAACCATCCACCAAGTCCCATCTTGCTACCGACGCCGCTCTGGCTATCCCCGCTTCTATGTTCAGTAGCTCGACAAATGGCAGGTAGGCAAAAGTGTTTGCTGGTCCGCCTGGCGCAGAGAACCCCTCCTGGCGTACTCGTCCACCCTCTCATTCCCTGGAATCCCCTCATGTCCAAGAACCCCTGTCAGAGACACATTGTGGACCTGGAGCCTATCCAGGTATTCCAAAGAATCCGAAACGCATCTCGACCTTACCATCCTCGATCCCTAGACCTTGAGCGCCACCATATTGTCCACACAAAAAATCCTGAGTTTGGAGGGCGGTAAATCCCTTACCAGAATTTCTCTTACGGCTACTGCCATGGCACAGACCTCTGCCTAAAAGACCGTACTCTCGTCCGGCAGTCCCAGAGACATATTGTGTGCGTCGGGGTAGACAGTAGATATTAAAACTAATGAAAATTATACTAGAAGTAAATATTGCAACATTGTCATATATTCTTTAAAGTAAGCAAGTAAAAGCGTGATAAGTTCAGCCCGCCCTAATCTTGGGAACCCACCACCATGGGTTCTGCTAAAAATTAATACAAATAAATTTAGTTGAAGGGCATAATCTTATATTACATACCAAACTTTTGTCAAACCAGCATAAATTAAAGCTTCTAGGATCCGTACAAGGATGATTGAGAGACCTGTTGACATGGGAGCTATATCAGGTTATAGTCTGATTGGACAGTACTTGGCACAATTTTTTGAAAGTCACAGCAAAGCATGCAAAATCTCAGCCAAATTGGACAAAAATTTCCGCTTGTAAGGACACAAGAAGTCAAATCTGGAGATCGGTTTATATGGGAGCTATAGTAGGTTAAAGACCAATTTGTGCTTAGTACAGTTGTTGAAAGTCATAACAGAACACTAAATGCAAAATTTCAGCCACTCCGAACAAAAATTAAGGCTTGGAAGGGCTCAAAAAATCATGTCGGGAGATCTGTTTATATATGGGAGCTATATCCAAATCTGAACCGACATGACCCATTTGCAACCCCCAATGACCTACATCAATATTAAGAATCTGCGAAACATTTTAAGCGGCAAACTTTACGCGTTCGACCGCTATCGTGATTTCGACAGACGGACGGACGGACATGGCTGGATCGACTCAGAATGTCGAGACGTTTAAGGACATATATACTTTATGGGGTCTTAGATCAATATCTCGAGGTCTTACAAACGGAATGACTAGATTAGTATACCCTCATACTATGGTGGTGGGTATAAAAATAAAGTCAAAATCCCTACATGTGTATACCAATCCTCATTTCTTTTGAAAATTATCCGAGCACAGTGGCAGCACATTGAAATCTTTCGGTAAAATTTATGGATTTACTTAAATTGTTTGTGACAGAATATTTGTCCCATTAGCCGAAAGTAGAATTGTGTTCCAAGCGCCTCGATCTTCTTCTTTCTATAATCTCTGACACCAAATTTCGAGGTGTCTCCCACCACTTGATCTTTCCATCGGGCTTTTGGTCTTCCCGGTTTGTGTGTACCACCGTGTTTGCCTTCAAAAGACTTCTTTGCTGGAGCTTCTTCATCCATTCTGACAACATGACCTAGCCAACGCAGCCGTTGTATTTTAATGCCTTTAACTGTGCTATCGTCGTCATACATCTCATACAGCTCGTGGTTCATACGACGTCTATATTCTCCATTAACGCAAATTGGTCCTTATATTTTACAAAGGATTTTTCTCTCAAACACTTCAAGTACTGTTCTCGCAAGTATCCATGCGTCGGAGCCATACCACAGCAAGGATCGTATCAGTGTCTTCTATAGTGCAATGTTCCGCCTGTCGAGAGGTGATTTTGTTCCTCAGTTGCTTGCGCAATCCAAAGAAGCATCTGTTAGCCAATATTCTCCTTCGTTTTATTTCAAAACTGTTGTCATTTGTTTCTATTACAGCGGTGCTTTGGTAGATAAAGTTGCTGACTATCTCAAAGTTATAGTTCCCAACTTTCTCCATTCTCTTTATCTGCTCGATTTTACGATAACTTGTGGGAGTTGATATCATCCACTTTGTCTTATCTTCATTTTCTTACAAACCCATTTTCGTTGATTCTCTTTCGATGCTTTCAAACGCTGGAATTGCTTCTTCCGGTGATCGGCCCATAATATCGATGTCGTCAGCATACGGGAGTATCATATGTTCTCTTGTGAGTAGTGTTTATTATGCCTATTCACACCTGCATCTCATATAATCTTCTCTAGAAGTATATTAAAGAGATCACATGATAAAAGAGATCTATCTGTCAGAAACCTCATTTGGTATTGAATGGTTCGGAGAGGTTCTTTCCTATTTTTACTCAGGAGCGTGTAACAGCAAGCGTCGTCCTGCAAAATCGTATCAGTTTTGCAGGGATACCAAACTCAGACATGACTAGAAATAGTTTTGAACGTATAGGGCTGTTGTAGTTGTTGTAGCCACATTTTCATATGGATGTGGCGATCCTCGCCGAGCTCCTGTAGGTGAGAAAGCTCGTTCCGTTCCAAAGGACCGATCGGCATGGGAACAGGGAGGACATTGGTTATTTAAAAGCGCCAATATCTCGCCTTGTCATATCGGGCATCAAAGGCACTCAGTATTTGTGCAAGAGCCGGTGCCGCCTGGTCTCTCACTGAGACTCTCCATTCGATATCGCTGATTGTTCGCGACTGCCGTTGCAGCTACTCCGTATGGAGTATCCGCAACCTGTGGACGCACCTGGTAGCTCGCAGCTAAGCTTTTCGTGATATCAATGAACACCACACAAATTGGAGCTCAATGTTCCAGCCTGTGTGAGGCTCTCAACTATCCCGTGCAGAGCTAACAAAGGCGGTAGTGTTGATTGCCGAAAAGATGGTAGTTGTTGATTTGCCTTCTCGGGTCTTTCCATGGATTTGGCGCACTGTAGATATCTGGTGTATGGTGGATTTACCAGGTCGAAAGCCACACTAACAGGGCCCACTTATTTCGTTGACTTCAGACATTAATCTTTCACACAGTACGCTCGATAGAATCTTTTATGTGATGGGGAGGAGACTTATTCCTCTGTAATTGGCACTTTCTGGAGGCCACCGAAGCGCAGAGGTTAGTATGTTCGCCTATGACGCTGGACGCCTGGGTTCTAATCCTGGCGAAAACATCAGAAAAATTTTCAGCGTTAGTTATCCCCTCCTAATGCTGGCGACCTTTGTGAGGAACTATGTCATGTAAAAATTTCTCCCCAAAGAGCTGTCGCACTACGGCACACCGTTCGGACTCGGCTATAAAAAAGAGGCCCCTTATCACTCACACTAAACACCACCTAGTTGTTTGTGTACTCTAAAGATCTATTAGATCTGGGGTGTACTCTAAAGATCTAGAACTGGTCATGTCGAAGAGGTTACCCGACCACTGCAGTGTGTATCAAGCCGATTTCCTTACAATTAAGGTAGTGGTGGAATGGCTAAGATATAATGTCATTACGACAACTGACATAAATATCTTCTCAGACTGCCAGGCAACCATTAAATCCCTGGAGAACGTAGTTCTGAACACAAAAAACCGCCCTCGACAGTAGCAGTTCTCTCAACGAGATGACGGAACAGTTCAAAATTCACCTGTTCTGGTTGCCAGGCCACAGAGATATCCCAGTGAATTGTAAAGCAGACAAGCTTGTGAGACTAGTAACTACCTTACACACTCCAGGGACACTGGAATCTGTGGATATGCCTTTAGCGACATGTAAGCTAAGTTTTCACGACTAGGACCGAAGGGCAATGCATGATAGATGGTCACAAAGAGGGGGCTGTGAGCATTCCAAAACTATGTGGCCTCATCTAGACTTGAAGAGGTCTACCGCTTTGATGTCATTGGCTGGAACAGGCGTCTCAGCCATTGTGTACCTCATGACAGGTCACTCACTATCTAATCGAAAAACATGCTGACAGACTGAAGGTTACCAGCAATGATTTTTGCAGAAGCTGTGAGGACATCGAGGAAGAAGAGACTATAGAACACCTTCCTTGTGTGTGTGGAGATCCACTTTAGGTTCTCATTTCTTTGAGAACCTGTCTGATTTAGCGGATTCTGAACATTCGCAAGTTACTGGGCTTTTTAAAGCGATCTGGATGGTTCAACAGTACGAACTAGAAGCCATCTTCCTTCAGATGCAGATGATTTGGCGGTGAAGGCCAGAGGACTGCCGTTAATAAACTTGGGTAACCCGAAGCCTGTTGGGTCGACGCAGTCCGAGTTCCACATGCAACGCAGTCACTGTTCCACATGCAACACTGTGGAACAGTGAAACGGTCGGTAGGACGGCGAAATTCCTATGGCGGGATCCAGATCGTGAGAACACGAGTCTATTGCTGAAAGGAAGCAAGAAGGGGAGTGGCATGGAAAAGAATTAAGGATTTTGTTAGTAGCACGGAATTCCAAACTTGGATTTTCTTTTTCGAGGTTACTTTTTTATACCCTCCACAATAGATATCCCAGGCCACAGAGATATCCCAGGGAATTCTAAAGAAAACGAGCTTGCGAGACTAGGAACTACCTTACACACACACCAGGGACACTGGAATCTGTGGATATGCCTCTAGTGACATGTAAGCTAAATTTTCAGGACCAGGTCCGAAGGGCAACGAATGATAGATGGTCACAAAGATGGGGCTGAAAGCATTCCAAAACTATGAGGCCATATCTAGACTTGAGGAGGTCTACTGCTATGTTGTCATTGGCTAGAACAGACGTCTCAATCATTATGTCCGTCATGACAGGTCATTGTCTAATCGGAAAAGATGCTGAGAGACTGAAGGTTGCCAGCAACGACTTTTGCAGAAGCTGTAGGGACATCGGTGGGGGGTATACTAATCAAGTCTGTTCCGTTTTGTAACACCTCAAATATTGATCTAGGTCCCCATAAGGTATATATATGCTTGATCGTCTCGACATTCAGAGACGAACTAGCCATGTCCGTCCGTTCGTCTGTCAAAATCACGATAGCGGTCGAACGCGTAATGCCAGCCGCTTGAAATTTTGCACATATACTTTTCATTCATGTAGGTCGTTGGGGATTTCAAATGGGCCATATCAGTTCAGATTTGGATATAGCTCCCATATAAACCGATCTCCCGATTTGACTTTTTGTATCCGATTTGGCTGAAGTTTCGCACATAATGTTCAGTTATGACATCCAACAACTGTGCCAAGTATGGTTCACATCGTTGTATAACTTGGTATAGCTCCCATATAAACCGATCTCCGATTTGACTTCTTGAGCCACTGAAAGCCGCAATTTTTGTGAACTTTTTCACAAAGCGTTCTGTTATAACTTCCAACAACTGTGCGGTCCAAATCGGTCAAGAATATGACATGGCTCCCATATAAACCGATCGCCCCTTTTGACTTCTTGTGCACTCGATTCTTATCTCGATTTGACTCAAAATTTTTTACAGTCCAAATCGGTCTATAACCAGATATGGCTCCCCAATTTTAGCAGAATCCATGAAGGTGGGTTCCCAAGATTCGGCCCATACGAACTTAGCATGCTTTTACTTGTTTTGTATTTAGAGCGCACAACAAGCCGATTACTGGGTTAGGTGTATGTCCATAGTGGCATGGGGCGGATTATTATCTGTACCCTCTTTTCAACCTAACCTAACCTAATGATCCGAATCGATGTTCGCCCCTTGCATCGATCGTGCATGTAACACGCTGGTTAAATGCTTTCCATCTATTACAACATCATCAATTTGGTTTCTCTATTTTAATCGGGTGACAGCCATGTGGCCGTGTGAATACTTCGATATTGAAATCTGGTGCTGCGAACTACTATGTTCTCTGCAGTAATTTGTAATGTTATAAACTTTTTAAAAAAATTTTTAATTTTTTAAAACATTTTCCTGGGCCACCCTTTATGAGTCGATGACGTTTCTCTCTAGCAACTGACTTTCCATTTATTACTTTTTTTCAATATTTCGATATATTGTTTAAATTTCAAATACTTTAAGTCGATTTACTGAAGTCAAATTAGATAGAATCCATGAACAGTGGGAAGGTGATATCCCAAGGTTTAGTGTATACCCCGAGGTGTAGCCAAACCCCTGTATCCTTATAACGCGTTAATGTGGTGGTTGTTTGCTAAATCAAGAAACCGATAAGCTCGAGTCTCATGATGTATTGCCCAGAACAACTGTAATGCCTTTCGAAGCAGTACCAGATAATGAAAGCCAAACTCCACAATTTTATTCACCAATAGAAAGCTGCGATGACTATGCTAGTCTTGAACACAAAATCAAGAAGTTGGAGGAGGATATTAAAAACGTGTCAATTTATCTCAACGAAATAGGAGAACAAATTATAACTAAGGAGGATATTGGAAGAAACGATCAACAATTTGATGAAATTAAAGCCCCAAGCAGTTGCTTACAAGAAAGTGATTTTAATCAGCAAAAACCGCATGATTCTCTTACGAATTCTTGCAGAAGGCAGCAAAACCACCATACATCCCATGCTCTTAATTTCGAACAAGGTACTAGTTGTATTGCATTTGGGTTGAATATTGACAAAGTTACAGCTGAACATGCAAATTCAAATCAAACTCCCCCAAAGTCCCTTTCTTGGCAGAGGTGCCCACCTATATATCTGATGAAAAATAGTGTAGGTGACAACAATCAAGAGCAATATATTCAAACATTTAAAAAAGTAAATACTTGTCAAACGGAAGTAGAGCGGTCACCTCCTCCATTTCATTCTACCCCATTAAGTCAAAGCAATCTTAAATGTCACAAAACATATCAGTCTGAACGAATTTTCGATGGGGGTTATAGTAAGTGTTCCGAAGGTCTTCATTTACACCATAAGAAGTATGAAAAGGGCAGACCAACACCCAATCGCCGTGGTCTAAACAAAAACTGTAGATTACTGAAAAGTAGCGAAAACTCTAAAAACCATCACCAACCCCACCGCAGAAACTCTTCTGCAACTGGAAAACTCAAATATCATAAGAAGACTGAGGCTTCCATTGATTTTCTTAATGAAGTTGGTTCTAGTGAAGAGCTGGAGTTTGTTGATAAGCAGCTTCCTGTGGTGACAAAGGATTTATACAACGTCATTGTGGATATGATAGGAGAGATTCAAATTCCCAACATACTTCTGACTGTTCTACCGAAATCAAATAGTCTCTATTGCATTAATGTATCTGTGGCATACACTGGACAGTCTATGGGAGATGTTTATACAACCAAAATTGCCCTACGACAGGCTGAACGCATGAAATTGTTTAAAAGATTTTTAACATTTTTTGTTATAAACTCTAATGGATTCTTGAAGCAAAAGAATCACATTTTGGGATATTCTTACGCAATTATTAATTTAGGTGAGTGGATAATATTAAGTACTAGCTGACCCGGGCCCGCTCCGCTGTGCCTTCTTTTACTTTATATGGAGCAAAATTTTCCTTGGAATATTTATTTTCGACAATTAAAGATCTTTTAGTGAAATACCATGCTACGAAAATAGTATTGGGTTGCCCAAAAAGTAATTGCGGATGTTTCATATAGTCGGCGTTGACAAATTTTTTCACAGCTTGTGACTCTGTAATTGCATTTTTTCTTCTGTCAGTTATCAGCTGTTACTTTTAGCTTGCTTTAGAAAAAAAGTGTAAAAATAGTATACTTGATTAAAGTTCATTCTAAGTTTTATTAAAAATGTATTTACTGTAAAGCTTCTGTCAACAAACTGACTCTTTTTATTATATTTTTCAAACAAACAACATTAAAGGAACAAGCTAGTCTACTTAGTTTCATCAAAAGTTTCTTATAAATACGAGTATAACAAGTTATCATATTACAGTTCGGCCAACCTGACAATATGATTGCCCACAATCATGATATAAAAATTGTGTATATTATATAAGTGTGACCAATAACATAAATCTATAACCTAGGTGTCAACCATTTCCGAAGTCGCTTTGCTTCAATTATACCCTTATATGGGATCTGTGTCAGTTGAATATCATGATATAAAAATTGTGTATATTATATAAGTGTGACCAATAACATAAATCTATAACCTAGGTGTCAACCATTTCCGAAGTCGCTTTGCTTCAATTATACCCTTATATGGGATCTGTATCTAATACTTTTTCAATAATGTAGGGACCACGATATTTTTCAAAAAATTTCTTATTCTTCCCAACTGTATTGTCAATATTCATAATAACAACATAATCACCCTCATCGTAACGTTTTGCCGGTTCATGATGTTTGGAAAAGTATAATTCGTTGTAGTTCTAAGATCGCTGTATAGAATTCAATGCCTTAACCCTCATATCCCTCAAATTTAGTTTCTCCTCATTACTCATTTTCTTATCTAGATATTCCGACAGCTTATCTACCACCACCCCTCGTTGATTCGTTCCAAAGAGTAACTTCGCTGGGGTTTCCTTTGTAGAACTGTGAACACAGTTATTGATAGCATATTCCACCTGGGACAATTTCAATGACCAATCGGAATGATCTATTGGGTCACTCAATTTGCTCAACATGGACTTAATAATACGATTTACACGCTCAACCTGCCCATTTGCTTGTGGAGAGGCAACCGCCACCTTAACATGATTAATATTATTTTTCAAAATGAATTCAGAAAACTCCAATGACGTAAAACATGATCCTCTGTCCGAGATTAGGCGTCTAGGTCTACTGTAATAACTAAAATACTTTTCGAGAGAACAACAAACCTCCTTAGTGCTCGTCGAATTTACAGGATAAAGTCGAACAAATTTTGTAAAAGAATCAACTACCACTAAAATGTGTTTTCTTTTCGATTTTAATGATGGAAGTGGTCCGAAGTGATCCACGTGTATCGTATCGAATGGCTCCGCCACCTTTGGAATGCTGTACATGTTCTGTTGGTTTATTCTAGCTGGAGCAGCATAAATGATACATTTTATACAATTCTTAATGAAGCTATCTATCTTATTGCGCATGTCTGGGAACCAAAAATTCTCTCGAATCTTATAATAACATTTATCTGTCCCCAGGTGCCCAAGCTTCTCATGTATCATTCTTATCACATTATCTTCCATTTCCTTTGGGACATATAAACAAACGGTTGCACCCACTTTCTTAAATAAAAGACCGTCTATTAGGTCAAAATCACATATCTCTTCCTTTTCCAAACGTTTACATAAGTCCTTAATAACAGGATCTCTAGCTTGGGTCAGTTGAATTTGGACATCGAGTTGATTCGAATCTACAGAGCAAATCATGTTACATCCCACATGAGGGGATATTTCCTTTTCTATACATCTGCTTAACATATCCACATGACCCATAGAAGAACCCTTCCTGTGTTTGATAGAATAGTCATAGTTCTCTAGTTCCAATGCCCAGCGGGATATCCGAGGATTAACTTGTCTCTTGTTCAAGGTCATTGTAAGTGAATTGCAATCTGTGACTATGGTAAAATGTAATCCTTCTAAATACACACGAAACCGGCGCAACGCGTAAATAATTGCGAGTGTTTCCAGTTCGAAGCTATGATATCTCGATTCTGCACTGGTTGTAGCCTTTGAAAAAAATGCTACGGGGTGGAACTTTTTATCATCCTGACGCTGCATCAATATTGCTCCGAATCCATGAGAACTTGCATCACAATGTAACTCCGTATCGCTTTTAGGGTTATAGATAGCTAATACTGGGGCCCGAAGTAAACGAGACTTTAATTCACTAAAGGCCTTTACACATTCTTCAGAGAAAACGAATTTTTTCTCTTTACGAAGCAAATCTAACAATGGCCTTGCAATATTTGAGAATGACGGAACGAATTTCCTAAAGTAGGAAAACAACCCAAGACAAGTTTGTAATTCCCTATGATTCCTTGGCATTGGTATTTGTTTCACAGCTCGCAAGTGATTTTCTGTCGGCCGTATAGCTTTTGGGCTGATTAAGTATCCTAAATACTCTAAACTCTGATAACCAAATTTACATTTAGTTAACTTGATACGTAATCCGTACTCAAAAGCACGTCCAAGTACAACCGCCAATGTCTGAACATGAGAATCGAAATCAGAGGATGCAATCAATATGTCATCCATATATATAACCACTCTATGGTCCTCTATTAAGTCGCGAAATATACCATTTATAAAGCGTTGAAAGTTTGCTGGAGCATTCTTTAAACCAAATGGCACCTTCAAATACTCGTACTGTCCAAATGGGGTTACAAATGAAGTGTATGGAATTGAATCATTATGCATTTCTATGTTGAAAAATCCATCCTTCAAATCCATGAGGCTAAACCATTTTTTGCCTGATATGCTCTCAATACAGTCCTCAATGAGGGGTAAAGGAAAGTTATCCCTAATAGTCTTTTTGTTTAACGCTCGATAATCGACACACATCCGCGTTTCCCCTGTCTTTTTCTTTACCAACACAATTGCTGACGTGTATGGAGAATTGCTGTAACGTATTATTTTCCTTTCTAACAAATCACTAACAATCTTCTGCGTTTCCTCACGATCACGAACCGACAATCTACGGGGAGAGCAGTGTATTGGAATATCATCAGATAATTTAATCTGCATCCTATAATCAGATGACTTTTTATCAATTCCCTTTGGAGTTATATAACGATTATGAATAAGATCTTCTAAAGTCTTCTTCTGGAATGAATTTAACAAAGGATTTAGATCAATATCGTCCGTACGTATCACTTGGGAATTCACAGGACTATCATAAGAATTGCTTATCGTAGATGGTGTAGACACCGAGGTTATATTATTATTGTCATTTATTTTTCTTGTGGATTCAAATACTTCTATATCATTCGTAGTTTCCTTGACTTGAAGTAATTTTACATTAAATGCATGCATAAAGTTCCTTCCAAGAATCATTGGAACATGAATGCTCTCGTTCGGAACAACAAGTAATTCTATTTGTTTAGACGATTTTTTAAATTTTATTAAACAAGAAATATTTCCATATATTTTCAAAGGGGAATTGCCAACTCCAACATACGAAGTTGGTATTAAATTCTTCGAACGTATCACACCAGTCGGTAATAAAGACATCTTAACCAAACTAATTGGGCTACCGGAATCGATCAAGCACGAAATATTCGCAGAATTAGTATATTTGGATCCACAAGAATATTTAAAGGCCACACTTACCATTTGTGTTGTGTCTACAATATCATTACTACAAAATATGGGAGCAGTAACATTCATCCTTTTAGGACAATCCTTGTAAAAATGTCCCATTTGGAAACAATGGAAACAAGATCCCGGTGGACCTGCGTTTCTCGTATCTATCTATTCCATGCATCAATTCTTGTAATGAGTTTGATCCGTATAGAATGGATATGTTGTTGGTTTTATCTTCCATTCCGTCTATTATAATGTCAACCAGTTCTTGCTCGTTGATTTCGCCTTCTGCTGCAATAGTTTGCATTGCTACTATATAGGCAATACACGGCTCTGTTGGCTTCAACTTGCGCAAACGCAATTTTTGATAAACTTCTTCTTGCGTTACCGTTCTCTTGAAAATGTCTAAGAGCGATCTCTTCAACTCCTTATATTCTTTGTAATTTGAATTTTCCATGAACTCTCGCGCAGTTCCAACCAGCAAATATCTTAAGCACATATATTTTTCTTGGTCAGTCATATTTATAGTGTAGCTTTCAAAAGAGTTTATCCATTTTTCAATATTTCGTCCATCATTCCCAGAAAATTTCGGAACCATCATAGAGAGCTCGTCATAATTGATATTTGTAGAAACCTTTTCTCCACCGTTTTCTAAAGATTCAATTTGGTTTCGAAGAGCCAACATTTCTTGCTTCAATCTCAAAACTCTAATTTCACTCTCTAGTTCATCAGCTTCACGGGATAAAACGCTTGAACGAATGAAAGGGTCTGTTACCTGTGATGGAACAGAAGGTCTAGAAAATTGTCCTCGAAGTAAGTTTGCAGGAACGGAAACTGAGGAATAATTGACGGAGGGTACGGAAGAAACAACACAAGAAGATACGGAAGGAGGTACGGAAGTTTGTGTTTGCGGAAGAACATCACAGGACACGCCAATTGCTCTATTGTTAAAAGCGACACCCAATGTATTTGTATTCATTAAATCGGAAATAACTGATGAAGTCCGGGCGGCAGGAACAGAAGCAGCAGTCCCTGAAGTACCAGGAAATTGTCTTTGAACTGTATTTACAGGAACGGAAGCAGAAGAATTATAGACGGAAGGTACGGAAGAAATTACGGAAGGAGGCACTGAAGTCTGTGTTTGCCGAAGATTTGCACAGGATACGTCAATTTCGCTGTTATTAAAAGCGACAGTCAATGTATTTCTAGATATTAAATCGGTTGAAGTCCGTGCGGCAGAAAAACAAGCGGCAGTTCCAAGAACCAATTCAGTTTGATTTGTGGACTCACCATTACATTGAAATGACTGAAGCAAATTTTCAGGATCGGCAGTTGCGGAATTAATAACGGGAGTTTCATTCAAAGTATTGGATGACATTGTAGTGACAGTTACAGATGAATTCGCAGCAGAATCAGAAGAAACCACATTTCCAGAAGGCAATTCAGTCTGCTTTGATGGACCACCGTTAACTTGCAAAGAATCATATAATGTTCTCAATTGTGCAATTGACGCTGTTTCTGGAAATTCCACATTTGAAGCTTTCAAAGCTGAAAGAATTCTTTCTCGAGTAGGGCGTGAATCCATATTTAAAAAAAAAAAAATTTTTTTTTTTTGAGTCTTCTTTTTTTTTTATTTATTTTTTTTTTTTGGGAACCCCACACCTGAATTGTAAAGCTTCTGTCAACAAACTGACTCTTTTTATTATATTTTTCAAACAAACAACATTAAAGGAACAAGCTAGTTTACTTAGTTTCATCAAAAGTTTCTTATAAATACGAGTATAACAAGTTATCATATTACATTACTTTCTTTTAAAAAATCCGCAATTACTTTTTGGGCAACCAAATATATCGCTTGACAAACAGTTTAACAATATAAGTGCCTTTATCTGAATCCTATATGATCTTTATTGGTCTAGTTTGGATGTAAGGTGTACTCATTTCTTAAAATACCTCTTTTCAGCCCGATATTCTCATGATGTCTGATTTAGTGGTGTTTTCGGGGGTGAGATGGTCCCCCAGAAACTTGACTCGGAGAAAATATCAGCATCGTGCTCTTCTCTCAAATACCATTTTTTAAACCCCATATTGTTAATTGGTTTTGAGAAGAGTTTACAGGATGAGGCGTCCCCCAAACACATGGCCCCATGATAGGTTATCAAATTAGTTTTCTAATTTCAAATACCTTTCATTTGACCCACATATTGGCATGGCCGAAAAATTTTTTCCCTTTGGGGGTGTTTTTGGGAAAGGGGTGATGCCCTAAATACATGGTCCTACATTTGGATATCAAATTCTTATTTTATAGGGTGATTTTTTTGAGGTTAGGATTTTCATGCATTAGTATTTGACAGATCACGTGGGATTTCAAACATGGTGTCAAAGAGAAAGATGCTCAATATGCTTTGACATTTCATCATGAATAGACTTACTAACGAGCAACGCTTGCAAATCATTGAATTTTATTACCAAAATCAGTGTTCGGTTCGAAATGTGTTCATTCACCGTAACGTTGCGTCCAACAGCATCTTTGAAAAAATACGGTCCAATGATTCCACCAGCGTACAAACCACACCAAACAGTGCATTTTTCGGGATGCATGGGCAGTTCTTGAACGGCTTCTGGTTGCTCTTCACTCCAAATGCGGCAATTTTGCTTATTTACGTAGCCATTCAACCAGTAATGAGCCTCATCGCTGAACAAAATTTGTCAAAATTTGAACACATTTCGAACCGAACACTGATTTTGGTAATAAAATTCAATGATTTGCAAGCGTGCTAAGTTCGGCCGGGCCGAATCTTATATACCCTCCACCATGGATCGCATTTGTCGAGTTCTTTTCCTGGCATCTCTTCTTAGGCAAAACAGGATATAAGAAAAGATTTGCTCTGCTATTAGAGCGATATCAAGATATGGTCCGGTTTGGACCACAATTAAATTATATGTTGGAGAACTGTGTAAAATGTCAGCCAATTCGAATAAGAATTGCGCTCTTTGTGAGCTCAAAAAGTAAAATAGAGAGATCGATTTATATGCGAGCTGCATCGGGCTATGGACCGGTTCAGACCATAATAAACACGTATGTTGATGGTCATGAAAGAATTCGTCGTACAAAATTTCAGGCAAATCGGATAATAATTGCGACCTTTTGAGGCTCAAAAAGTCAAGATCCCAGATAGGTTTATATGGAAGCTATATCAGGTTATGAACCGACTTGTACTTTATTTGACATAGTTGTTGAAAGTAACAATAAAAAACGTCTTGCGAAATTTCAGCCAAATCGGATAGGAACTGCGCCCTCAAGAAGTCAAGTCCCCAGATCTGTTTTTATGACAGGTATATCAGGTTATGAACCGATTTGAACCATATTTGGCACAGTTGTTGGATATCACAACAAAATACTACGTGCCAAAATTCATTCCAATCGGATAAGAATTGCGCACTCTAGAGGCTCAAGAAGTCAAGACCCTAGATCGGTTTATATGGCAGCTATACCAGGTTGTGGACCGATTTGAACCATACTTGGCACAGTTGTTGGATATAATAACGAAACACGTCGTGCAAAATTTCATTCCAATCGGATAAGAATTGCTTCTAGAGGCTCAAGAAGTCAAGACCCAAGATCGGTTTATATGGCAGCTATATCTGGTTATAAACCGATTTGAACTATACTTGGCACAGTTGTTGGATATCATAACAAAACACGTCGTGCAAAATTTCATCCCAATCGGATAAGAAATGCGCACTCTAGAGGCTCAAGAAGTCAAGACCCAAGATCGGTTTATATGGCAGCTATATCAAAACATGGACCGATATGGCCCATTTACAATACCAACCGACCTACACTAATAGGAAGTATTTGTGCAAAATTTCAAGCGGCTAGCTTTACTCCTTCGGAAGTTAGCGTGCTTTCGACAGACAGACGGACAGACGGACGGACGGACAGACGGACGGACATGGCTAGATCGACATAAAATTTCTTTATGGGGTCTCAGACGAATATTTCGAGTAGTTACAATCAGAATGACGAAATTAGTATACCCCCCATCTTATGGTGGAGGGTATAAAAATTTTCAGCGGTGGATACTACGTCTTAGTGCTGGCAGCATTTATTACCCAATTTGACTGAAAATCTAAACAATGAGTTGTTTTAAGCCTCCTATCATCCGACCCGAATATTATTCACATCGGATATACGATATTTATACATAGCTGCCGATATAGAGTCTAAAGCCCGTAAAAGACGCATGTATTATCCGATTTTGCTGGAATTTCCATCAGTGAGTTGTATTAAGACTCCCAATATTCGACCTATATATAGCACGGCTGAACTCAATTTGTTTTTACTTGTTTCATTTCCCTCTTACCCATTATTATTCGGTCTTCAATGAATTCTTTAAGCGCTTACATTGCATATGCTTTATTTCTATCTCTCACTTGCAACCATTTGCTAAGATGTCATATATCTACAATAATGTGGACACTGAACAAGTAGAAACGTGCTAGTTTCGACTGGGAATCCACCACCATGGATTCTGAAGATCAAGCCATTCTCACAGTAGGCGTTTTCTCCTTCTCACATTCCAAGACTGTTCGTGACCTTAATATCGTGTTTGTTATTGCCCTGATGGCCGGTTAACACCACACCACCTAACGCATTCGGTGATCGCCCGGATTTCCGCCTGCAAGTCAGGCAGTATTATGGTCAGTCAGTCTAAAACAGATCTCAGCCCCTGGGTTCTCAATATAGCCCACAGGCCCACTCTGTTCTCTAGTTTTGATCCATCCGTGTAGCATGATCTTTCAGATGGCAATACCAGAGTTCCGGCAATCGAAGACTGTGTTGATGGCAGCAGTGCATCGCACTCAACCGCAAGTATCGTCTCAGTCTCCCAATCAAATACCTCTTCCATTCCTTCCAGGTTTCTCATCGTCGCCTCGATTTCCGCGATGGTATGAGCTGCTCCTATCCTCTATCCATTCTCCCATCGCCTTAAGTCTCATAGCCGCAGTGGGTGCCTCACACTTAATCTGTATGTCTATGAATCGGATATCTAGAATAGTCACCAGTGCCCTAGTGGGCGTGGTCCTCGTCGCTCTGCTTATGCCAAGAAAACATGTTCTCTGAATCTGTTATATTATCCTTACATTACATTTTTTCTATATCGCAGTCCACCAAACTACTGAAGCGTAAGTAAGTATTGGTCTAATAATGCTCCTGTCCAGAGCACTAACGGTGAACCCCATTTCGAATCTACGGCCTGTCTACATAGTGACCGACCTCTGTGGGCCTTTTCTGTACGCTCCTGAATGTGACACTTCCAATTAAGTTTCCTGTCCAAGATCACACCTAAGTATTTGACCTTGTTAGATATCGAAATCGTTCTATTAAGGAAATGTGGCGCCCACCTTCGTTTTCCTCGTGAACAGGGAGATTTCAGTCTTCTCTGGTTTAACATTGGGACCCTAGCCAGTCGTATGCCAAATGCAAAACCTTTTCGGCCTTTCTGCATAGCTGGTTTGGACTCTTATCCTTTAAAAGTATTATAACATCATCTGCGTAGCATCCGTAATAGGCTATTAATGGCGGTCACCAAGTGTAGCGGCGATAAAATGTCCCCTATGGCGTGCCCTATGCCACTTTCTACCTTATATTTATTTATGTCATGGGACCCACAATTTATACACTTTTTCCTTAGCATATGGGTTATCCAGTCTCTGAGGGCTCGGTCCACCCGGTACTAGTCTATGGATTGGATCATTTTGTTGGTCCTTATATTGTTGAAACTCTGGGGAAAATATTAAATTTAAATTTTTATGACAAATAGAGCAGATCCTCGGCTGAGTATCAGTGGTAGTTAATATGGTTCAGTCCAGAAACTTTGTTCCGGGTCTCCATGGCTCCTGAGTTAAGGCAATATGAATTTTCTACATCAGAGCGTGTGTAGCTGTCTCGCTCCGGTTGAGGTTTATTTGGATGACCCCAATCATTGGTCCACCATTAAATGGGCTTTTTGGGAGTGGCTGATGGTCTCATCGTCCATTAGATCAACATTGACTTTACTGCCCCATCTGTTGGTGAAGACCGTCGCCTTTGAGAGTTGGGAGATGTCCATCTTTCTCACTAGGTCGAGCTTTGCGCCCTCCCAGGGGGCGTGGATACCTCCGACGAGCTTATTGACGGTATTAAATTTTCCGCCTACGCAAAATGCAATGTAAAGATGTCCCCTCTATACTCGTAGCTTATCATTTGTATGGGTGAACCTTCTACAGAGTTCCACTTGGAACCGATGATCTGGTGGAATCCCACCGGATGCACTGTCGATTTTGATGACTGCATAAGTCAGCTCATCTCTGTTGTGCTTTCTTGTCACTCTTGAGTAAGGGGGCGTCTGCTTACCATTCTCAGCGAACATCTTCCCCTTCCTCGATGGCTGTGGCCTCCTTTTGGAAGTCACAGTCCTCCATGAGGACTCAGGGGCCGTGCGCGTTTACTTCGTTCCTGTTCCGACTTTGTCTCCCTCCGCAGGACACTGTCTGGTGTCTCCATGGCTTGGTTTTCCCAGAGTACTTAAAAGTGAGGAGCACTTTTTTCAGCATTTTAGCAGTGTTATGCCCTTCGGGAGATCTGATTCTCTTTCCAGCTACCTTAGAAGTGGATGGAATCTCAATTCTATCCCCGTTGCCGTTGCACACTCCTCAGGCTCCTTTTTCATGCCTCGGATCGCCTTCTCGGTCCGCTAGTGAACTCAGCAAAGCCATCGCTCACTTCTGCCGGCATCCCGTTGTCCCCATCTCTTGATTCGTCTGCGATGACTGTTTCGTTGACACTGTCACTGTCTGAATTTGAGTCGGAAACACCACCTTTACTTAAAGGCTGGGGACGTACTGTGCATCGCTCTGGTTTATCCGTCTCTTCCTCATTTGTTAGTCTGACGACTAGTTGTGCGCCTGAAGCATTACTCTCCACTACAGGTGCCAAGGCATCCAAACCTACAGGAGGGGAAGACAACATGCTACGGTCTGACGCCACCACCATCAGGTTATACACTGATTTGGACCGGACTAAACAATCGGACAAAAATTGCGGCTTCCAGGGGCTCAAGAAGTCAAATCGGGAGATCGGTTTATATGGGAGCTATATTAGGTTATAGACCGATTTGGACCGTAATTGTTACAGTTGTTGGAAGTCATAACAGAACCCTACGTGCAAAATGTCAGCCAAATCGGACAAAAATTGCGGCTTCCATGGGCTCAAGTGGTCATATCGAGAGATCGGTTTAAATGGGAGCTATATTAGGTTATACAGGGTGGCTGATGAATATTGCTACAATGATGAATATTGCTACATTTTTTTTTCGGTGTATGGAATACATTTTTCTTTTATTCATGTTAAATTAAATTATTAAATTAATTATTAAATTATTATTAATTAAATTAATTAATTAATTAATTAAATTAATTATTAAATTATTATTATTAAATAGAAAAAAAGTTATTACATTTTTTTTTGGTAGCGGCTTTCATCAGCCACCCTGTAGACAGATTTGGACCGTACTTGTTACAGTTGTTGGAAGTCATAACAGAACACTATGTGCAAAATGTCAGCCAAATCGGATGAAGATTGCGGCTTCCAGCGGCTCAAGAAGTCAAATCGTGAGATCGGTTTATATGGGAGCTATATCTAAATCTGAACCGATTTGGCCCATTTGCAGTCCTCTACAACCTACATCGATATCAAGTACCTGTGCAAAATTTCAAGCGGCTGGCTCTACGCTTTCGACCGCTATCGTGACTTCGACAGACGGACGAATCAAGAATATATATACTTTATGGGGTCCTAGATCAATATTTCGAGGTGTTGCAAACGGAATGACTAGATTAGTATACCCCCATGCTATGGGGCAGGAATCCTCCTGCACCCGATATCTAAAAATTATATAGCCTATGTTTCCTTCCAGACAAAAGTACACAATATATGAAAATGTTAAGAAAATCGGTTCAGCCAAGTATCATATAGTCATAATAGGTCTAATGACGTTTTTAAGGGGCGGCGTGACCCCCTATACTTCGATCTGATTTTGTATGGCAGATTCGAAATCTATTTACTTCCGAATACCTTTCATTTGAGCCCCATATTGAAATGAACGACCAATATGTCTGTTTGGGGGAGTTCTAGGGTTGTGGCGGCCCGATGGGTACTTGGACTTAAATTTTAATACCATATTCGTATTCTACTCTCCAATACCTTTTATTTATATTATATTGTCCCGATCGGTTCACTTTTGATTTTGGGTTGTGTTTTTGGCATAAAGGGGATCGGAAAATTATATAGCCTACATATGTTTCTTTCTAGACCAAACTACACAATATTGGTAAATTTCGAGAAAATCAGTTCTGCAATTTTTCAGTCTATACGGAACAAACAAACCGAGTCCCATATATCTGTGATTGCCTAATGTGCCCATTCCGAGCGTTTTTGTGGGAGTGGGGTGACCCCCTCTATTTCGACATTATTTTTTTTTCCAGATTCGTTATCTACTTCCGCATACATTTCATTTAATACCCATATTGTCAGTATCGGTCCACTTTTGATTTCATTTAATACCCATATTGTCAGTATCGGTCCACTTTTGATTTTGGGGTAACGGTGGAGGGTCCTACTTCCTGACCATATTCGTAATCTACTCCCATATACCTTTCACTTGAGTCCCATATTGTCATTGCTGGGACGGCGCCCCAGGTACTTGGACCCAACTTTTATTATGAAATTCGTACTGTACTCTTGAATACCTTTCATTTGAATCCCATATTTTCCCGATCGGTCCACTTTTATTTTTGGGTAGTACTTTTGGGGTAAGGGGAGGGTCCGTCCCCCTCCCGATATCAAAAAATTATATAGCCTATGTTTCCTTCCAGACCAAAATACACAATCTGTGAAAATTTCAAGGTAATCGGTTCAGCCGTTTTTGAGTCTATACGGAACAAACAAACAAACCGACAAACAAACACAAATTGAATTTTATGTATAAGATGTCGCAGCCAAGAGTTCGAGAATTTCAGAATAGTCTTCGGAATCTTGAAAATGTCTTTGGAATATAGAGTAATCCTTCACTACCTCTATCGATTCCACAAGTATACTAATGAGGCTCTGTTGGCTTATTTCACCTCATTCCTGTACATATTTAGGGATTTTTTGTACTTGTCACAGTCAGCATGTTGCTTAGTTCAACTGACCCTATTATAGAGTCTCCCTCTATAGAGTTTGTGAAAGTTTCTTAAGTCCCTATTTCACCAAAGAGGCTGAGTTCTCTTACTTGTATAGGTTAGAGGACAATGGATTCGATATCATTATCAATGGATGGTATGCATGCAATACCATTAACTAAACTAGTAATTGTGTGGTTTGCAGCATCGGATCGACATATTCGGTGTAACGGTGCCAGTTGATGTGGTCAAGTAAATCATGTACGGTGGACTTGACGTTGTGCAAATCAATTTTTGAAGCACTTGCAATATTCATATTTGTTCTTTCTTTACAGAAAATGGACGATATAAAACAAATCATGCCAAATTGCAATTTCGAAGCGTTGCTCATAACAAGAATGATATGTCAGTTGGCTATGATATGAATCAAAAGCCTGTGGCCATAGATGAACCCCGTTTTATCCCTAAAAGATCCATTAATAGCAACACACGTCTTAAGGCTGGTACAGAATTCGAGGAATTTAGTGAGGCAACCCATTTAGTAGGAACACCTGACAGGTCCTTTAGTGAACGTTTGCAACTATTAGCCAATAAGGCTAGTGGCTTTGATCAGAAACTGGAAGATATTGGCATAAAGCTAATACCTCGACAAGTACTACAACAATGTCTTCATCTTTTCCAAGCCATAGTGGAGTTGTATAAACTATACAAGGATATCAAGCAACTAAATGACCCTTTGGCTGACCATAATGAAGAACATCTAAATATTTCATCTGAATATTACAAACTTTTAGCGGATACCAATCGCCAAGCCATGATGCTGGAGCAGCAACTAATGTCTATGAAGAACTTGCGCCCAGAAGAACGTATGTTAGGGAAACGAACGCAAGAGTTTTTGGATTCCAAGAAACACTTAGGCCTAGTAGCAAATGTTGGAAATGACAACGAAGTTCTAAACAAACGTAACTTTAATCCCCAACCGGAAATACTGTTAGATAATGAAACATGCTGTGGAAAATCGAAAATGACCAAAGAATCTCCAAGAATGAAATGTAAAACAGTCCCAAATAATATATGTCAGCCAGATTCTAAGGACTCACCATTTGGTGCCACTGCATCGCAAGCTAAGAATGGCGCCCATATTGATAGTTTAAGCAAATTAGCCGATTCTCAAAAGCAAAATATGCCATGGAGCCAAGCTGATCAAATCAACGTTAAATATCCCATTATACATTTTAATCTTTGCAAAGCCGTTGAAGATCTCATAGACAGCCTTCAGTTATCATCATTTGCATTGACCATTGTTCCAAACAGGAATAATAATCTCTATCTTATACATGTTTCATGTATTCATTCTGGTGAATCATTGACCTGCCTATTTGCCACTGAACAGGCTTTTGAAGAAGCCCAACAGTTTGGACTTTTTAATAGGTTCTTAACCTTTTTCATCATTAATTCGAAAGACAACGAAACACTTTTGTTCGAGCATTCGTTTGAAATCGTTGATGATATAGAGTAGCATATTATTCTTTTATTTTCTATAAGTATGTATGTAAAAATAAATGACTAAATACACATTTTTTAAAAATTTGTCACTGACTTATGTAGATCGCTATTGGCGTCCCGGTAGCAGAGTTGGTAGCGTGCTCAGATTGCTAATGCGGGGGTGGTGGGTTCGAGTCCTACCAGAGGCCTTGGTCTGTCGCTACTGTGGCATCACAATGTTCAATTAATTTCCAGCGGCGGAAGAAGGTGCCTGCAAAGAACTCAGGAGGCATTCCAGGGACATACGCGCTCGCTTTCAAATTTACACGGCGTGTCATTGGCGATATGAGCATCAACTTTCAATTCTACAATTAGCATTTATATAAGCCCTGATGAAAGATTCCGTTAATAATGCCTGCAAACAGGCCTCCTTTCCTTCATTTTTATATCAATTATTTATTAGGGTCCTAGGCCCCTAAAAGCCACATTTATTATCCGATTTTGTTGAAATTTGGGATAATGAGTTTTGTTAGGCCTTTAGACATCCTTCTTCAATTTGGCCCAGATCGGTCTTGATTTGGATATAACTGCCATATAGACCGATCTCACGATTTTGGGGGTTGGGGCCCATAAAAGGCGAATTTATTGTCCGATTTTGGCAAAATTTGGGACAGTGAGTTGTGTTAGGCCCTTCGACATCCTTCTTCAATTTGGCCCAAATCGGTCCAGATTTGGATATAGCTGTCAGTAGCATCTCGACACTCTGGGTCGTACCATGGGTTTCTTGGAGGCGGCTTCCGGTACCCAAGTACGGATTTCGCGGCATTTTCCATAGAGTAGGCAACAGTTTACCACTGCGCAATTATATCATGGGAACAAGCAGTGCTTTCATCAAGCAGTTGGGTCAGTCGAGTGGAGTATGCCACCGCCATTTGTTGTGTTTGCAGCTTTTCAATGTCCAGCTTCCGTGCAGTGTAAGATCGTACTTTCCTCGCCATGTTCAAACGGGAGCGAATCTTTGTTGTAACAAGGTAATGATCGGAATCTATATTCACTCCACGGATCGATCGTACATCTAACACGCTGGATGAATGCCTTCCATTTATCACAACGTGATTAATTTGGTTTCTCGTGTTTTGATCGGGTGACAGCCATGTGGCTTTGTGAATATTTTTATGATGACATTTGGTGCTGCTAACTACCATGTTTTTTGCCCCGGCGAAATATATCAGCCTCATCCCATTACTTGACGTTATCTCGTGGAGGCTAAAGTTTCCGACTGTTGGACCAAAAATGTCTTCCTTCCCTATCTTCGCATTAAAATCTCCCAGAACGATTTTAATATCATGGGCGGGGCAGCGGTCATATTCTCTCTGTAGGCGCTCGTAGAAAATATCCTTGTATCCGTTTTTACTATTCATTTGTTTCTCATAGTAGTTCTCATAGTTTTCCGGGGGCGGGTTACTGGCCCAGCGCCCCAACCGCATGGGTTTTGGGGAATTGCACATGTGTCCCTCGTTGTGGCGAGCCGCTTGCTCCAAGATCTGACCCTCGCCTCCATCCGTCCCTAACCTGGGAACAGACACTGATGTTGACCATTGGTCATTTGAAGGCGCAAAAAACTCGTCTTGTCATCTCGAGTATCATTGGTACACAGTATTTAATTAAGAGCCAGTGCCATCAGACTGGGATGGGGTTTATATGGGAGCTATATCTTAATCTGAATCGATATGGCCCACCATCATAGGATAGGACCACATAGGATCATTCCGTTTGTAACACATTGAAATATCCATTTCTGACCCTGCAAACTATATATATTTCGGATCGTTGTTAAATTCTAAGACGATTTAACGATGTCCGTGTGTCTGTCCTTCTGTCCGTCCGTTAGTTATAATCACGCCATATATGTGTATAGCTGTCATATAGACCGATATGCCGATTTAGGGTCTTAAGCCTACAACAGGCGCATTTATTACCGGACTTCGCTGAAATTCAGAACAGAGAGTTTTATTAATCCCGTCAAAATCCGAACCAAAGATGGTCCATATAGAAGATATTTGAATATAGCTGTCGTATAGTCCGATCTGCCGATTTTGGAACATAGGCTTATTACCCGATTTCGCTGAAACTCAGAACAGTGAGTATTATTAAGCCCGTCGATATCCGAACCAATGATGGTCAAGATCGGAAGATATTTGGATATAGCTGTCTCATAGACCTATCTGCCGATTTTGGGTCTTAAGCTTATAACAGTCGCATTTATTACCCGATTTCGCTCAAAATTGGAACAGTGATTTGTATTCAGACTCCCAAGATCTGCCCGAAAATGGTACAGACCTGGCTATATTTAGATACAGCTGCCATAGAGACCAATCTTCATTTTTAGGGCCAAAGACCATTCATTCTCCGATTTTGCTGAAATTTGAAACAGTGAGCTGCTTTAATACTCCCAAAATCCAAGCGAAATATGGTCCAGATCGGACCTCGAAATATTCGTCTAAGACTCCATAAAGTATATACATCCCTAATCGTCTCAATGCTCTGAGTCGATCTAGCCATGTCCGTCCGTCGTCGGTCGAAATCATGATAGCGGTCGAACGCGTGGAGCTAGCCGCTTGAAATTTTGCACATAAACTTATTATTGATGTAGATCGTTAGGGATAGCAAATGGTCCATATCGGTTGACATTTAGAAATATCTCCCATACATAAACCGATCTCTCGATTTCACTTCTTGAGCTCCGGAAGCCCCAATTTTCGTCCGATACGGCTGAAATTTTGAATGTATTGTAGTATTCTGTTATGACTTGCAAAAACTGTGTCAAGTACAGTCTAAATCGGTGTATAACCTGATATAGATTCCATATAAGCCGGTCTTCCGATTTGTATTCTTGAGCATGTAGTGTTCTGTTATGACTTTCTAAGTACTGTCCAAATCGGTCTATAGCCTGATATTGCTCCCGATCTTCCGGTTTCACTTATTGAGCCCTTACAAGCCCCAATTCTTGTTCGATTTGACTGAAATTTTGCATGTAGTGTTCTGTTATGTCTTGGTAAATACTGTCAAAATCACCCTATATCCTGATATATCTCCCGATTTGACTTCTTGAGCCCTTACAAGCCGCAATTTTTGTCTGATTTGACTGAAATTTTGCATGTGGTGTTCCATTATGACTTAAAACAACTGTGGCAAATACGGTCCAAATTAGTGTATGACCTCATAAAGCTACCATATAAACCGATTTCTCGATTTGACTTCTTGAGCTTGGCTTGAGCATGTGGTGTTCCGTTATGACTTCCAACAACTGTTTCAAGTACGGCCAAAATTAGTCTATAACCTGATATTGCTCCCATGTAAATTGGTTCCTCGATCATTCTTGTTCGGTTCCTAGAAGCTTTAATTTTTGCTGGTTTGACAGAAGTTTGATATGTGGTACAATTGTGCCCTTCAACTAAATTTATTTTGTATAAATTTTAAGCGGAATCCATGGTGGAGGATTCTTAAGATTTGGTTCGGCCGAACTTAGCAGGCTTTTACTTGTTTATACCCAGCACCGAAGGATGGGAGTATATTAATTTTTTTGTAATTCCGTTGTAACACATCGATATATCCATTTCTTACCCTATAATGTATATATTTTCTTGATCGTCGTAAAAATCTGAGATGATCCGGTAATGTCCTACCGTCCGTTCACGCTACAGTCTTAAAAAATAGAGATATTGAGCTGAAACTTTGCAAAGATTCATTATTTGTCCTTGGGCAGGTTATGTT
Source organism: Stomoxys calcitrans (assembly GCF_963082655.1). NCBI lineage: Eukaryota > Metazoa > Arthropoda > Insecta > Diptera > Muscidae > Stomoxys > Stomoxys calcitrans. The sequence continues at coordinate 74,692,467 of NC_081554.1, read as the reverse complement.
CGAAGATGGGCTACAGCGGACTATATCTTGATATAGCTCACATCCGCTGATTTAAAGTTTTGGGCCCATAAAAGAAACAGTTTTTATCTGATTTCGCTGAAATTTGGGACAATAAGTTGTGTGAGACCACTCGACATCATTCTTCAATTTGGCCCCGATCGGTACAGATTTGGATATAGCTGCCATATAGACCGGTCTCTTGATTTAGGGTCCTGGGGTTTATGAAAGACAGTCCATAGTTGGATGTAGTTGTCATATAGACCGATCTCTCGATTTAAGGTCTTGGGTTCATAGGTTAGGTTAGGTTAAAAAGAGGGTGCAGATATTAATTCGCCCCATGCCACCATGGACATACTCCTAAGCCAGTAATCGGCTTGTTGTGCGCTCTAAAAACTATAAAGTAACACCTAAAAAGAAAATTTTTAGTAAGGAATTCCGTGCTACCTACAAAATCCTCCATTGTTTTCAATGCCACTCCCCTAAGTTGGTTCGTGTCTGATATTGTGTCTCCATCTAAGTACCGGTATCTGTTGGACGCGAAAGCCGGGCAATGACAAAGGAAATGCTCTAACGTCTCATCATCTTCCCCGCATGCCCTACACATGCTTTTACTTGCCGCACCGACTTCACATAAGTGAGCTCGTAGTCTTATGTGTCCCGTTATGATACCAATAGCTATACTGACCTCTTTCTTGCTTCCTTTCAGTAATAGCCTCGTCTTCTCACGATTTGGATCCCCCATAGGATTTTCGCCGTCCTACCGACCGTTTCGATGTTCCACAATGTTGCATGCGCATTCGTCGCCGACTCCCTTAAATCGGACTGCGTCGACCCGAAAGGCTTCGGGTTAACCAAGTTTATTGACGGCAGTCCTCTGACCTTCACCGCCAATTCGTCTGCTCTTTCATTTCCTCTTACTCCGTTATCGCCCGGCACTCAAACGATGCGGATTTTCCCATCCTCAGAGAAGGCGTTAATGTACCCTTATGGCAATTTTACTGTCGGTAAAGATGTTCAGACTCGAAGACCTCGCGTTAGCACCACACCACTTCACGCATTCCGTGATCGCCCGGATCTCCGCCTGCAGGACCGTATTATGGTCAGGCAGTCTAAAACAGATCTCAATCCCAGGGTTTTCAATGTAAACCCCCAGGCCCACTCTGTCCTCTAGCTTTGATCCATCCGTGTAACATGATCTTCCAGATGGCAATACTAGGGTTCCGTCAATCCAAGACTGTGCCGATGGCAGCAGTGCGTCGCACTCGACTTCAAGGTTAATCTCAGGTATCCGATCGGAAACCTCTCCACTTGGGTTCATAAAAGGCGCGGTGATTTGCGTTAGGTGCTTCGACTTCTTTTTTCGATTTGGCTCAGATCGGTTCAGATTTGAATATAGCTGCCATATAGTCCGATCGATTTAAGGTCTTGGGTCCATAAAAGCGCATTTTTTGTCCGATTTTGCTGGAATTTAGGCCAGTGAGTTGCCTTAGGCACTTCGATATCCTTCTTGAAGATGACCCAGATCGGTCCAAATTTGGATATAGCTGCCATATAGACCGATCTATCGATTTAAGGCGCATTTATTGTCCGATTTTGCTGAAATTTGGGATAGTGAGTTGCGTTAGGCCCTTTAATTTTTTTTTTCGATTTGGCTCAGATCGGTCCAGATCTGAATATAGCCTCCATATAGCCCGATCTCTTGATTTAAGGTCTAGGGCCCTTAAAGGCGAATTTATGTCTGATTTCATTGAAATTTCGGTATTGAACAGTGAAATTAATGCGTTTTTATACCCTCCACCATAGGATGGTGGTATACTAATTTCGTCATTCTGTCTGTAAATCCTCGAAATATTCGTCTCAAAACCCCATAAAGTATATATATTCTTGATCGTCATGACATTTTAAGTCGAACTAGCCACGCCCGTCCGTCTGTCAGTCGAAAGCACGCTAACTTTCGAAGGAGTAAAGCTAGCCGCTTGAAATTTTGCATAAATACTTTTTATTAGTATAGGTCGGTTGGGATTGTGAATGGGCTATATTGGTCCATGTTTTGATATAGCTGCCATATAAACCGATCTTGGGTCTTGACTTCTTGAGCCACTAGAGGGCGCAATTATTATCCGATTTGGCTGAAATTTTGTATGAGATGTTTTGTTATGACTTTCAACAACTGTGTTAAGAATAGTTAAAATCGGTCCATAAGATGATATAGCTGTCTTATAAACCAATATTTGATCTTGACTTCTTGAGCCTCTAAAGGGCGCAAGTATTACCCAATTTGGTTAAAATTTTGTACAACGGTTTCTCTCATGACCTTTAACATACGTGTATGGCATGAATCGGTTTATAGCCTAATGCAGCTCACCTATAAACCGATCTCCCTATTTTACTTCTTCAGCATCTAAAGTGCGCAATTCTTACTAGATTTGGCTGAAATTTTACACAATGACTTCTACTATGGTCCCCAATATTCAGTTCAATTATGGTCCGAAATGAACCATTACTTGATATTGTTCCAATAACATAGCAATTCTTTTCTTTTATCCTTTGTTTGCCTAAAAAGAGATAAAGTCGGAAAGAACTTAACAAATTCGATCCATGGTGGAGGGTATATAAGATTCGGCCCGGCCGAACTTTGCACGCTTTTACTTGTTATTTGTATTTTTTTTCGATTCTATCCCACATTGGTACTGAAAGTTTGTGAAAAAAAAGTACATTTTAGTTATTTCATATAAAGTTTATTGATAATTAGTTTCTGTTTCACAAATGTCAAAGCAATATATTAATATTTGGTAATGGTGGATGCTATATATTTTATGTTTTGTAGTTTTTTTGGTATAAAGAGACACTGCTTCTATAAAATATTTATAAACTTCTTGGCATTTATTATTAAATTCTTTTTTTTTCTATCTTGTTTGAATGCAATTATATGACACATCTTTTGGCTTGGTTAAATTCATAATTTTCATTATTTTGACCATTACTTATTACAATGAATATAAATTTCAAGTGAAATTCTGGGTATTAGGGACTGATTTTCATTTCTAAACTATATTCTATAAAAATTGTTGTTGAAATACATATGAAGATGGAATTAAAATAAGCCACTCTTTGTTTTTTGAATATTTTTATATTTTCTTTTGTGGAGTGATATACTGTATGCCATAGTCAACTGGGAAATGCAAATACAAATTATCAAGTCAAGAACTATTGGCTCAGACTCGGTATCGTAGAACACGTTATCACTGAAGAAACTCCTTACCAGCTCAGAAACTTCTGTTAATCGCGTGTTATCTGTGACCAATGCGCTTGCGTTTGACAATTTCCTTTCTGTGGAACTTAAATAAAAGGAATTATGAGTGCGAGTCAAAATATTTTTTTTGAAATTTTGAAGTAGTCTGCAAAAATTAAATGAAACGACCTAGACTCAAGTGCACGGTAGGTATTCTTACTTCGCACTTAAATTTGAAGGAATACCTTAAATGAATCGGATTCTATGCGGGCTTTGCATATGTATAGACCTATCATGGCGAGTTTTCTTATAGATGTAGTTTGCAAATTCCAAATTTTGCCCATGAACATTTCACTAAGGAACAGAAGCAAACTTCTCACATATCAATGAGTGCATTTCGATTCAAGTTTTAAGCTCAATGGTAAGGGGCCTCCTTTTTATAGGCGAGTCCGAACGGCTTGCCGCAGTGCGACACCTTTTTTGGAGAGAAGTTTTACATTGCATAGTTCCTCACAAATGTTGCCAGCATTAGGAGGGGAAAACCACCGCTGAAAATTTTTTCTGATGTTCTCGCCAGGATTCGGACCCATGCGTTCAGCGTCATAGGCGGACATGCTTACCTCTGCGCTACGGTGGTAGATGTAGTTTAGGTTGTTGTAATAGCAGTGTGTTGTGTTCTATCTTTCGTCTGTTTGGTTCTGCAATATATCAAGATCCAGGAACTCTGCGACTAAGTGGAATGCGTCCAAAGAGATGTGGGTCTAAGTCGAGTGGTTCTGGTTGGGTAGCTAAAAAGTTGACGTGTGACGTTTGGTAACAGATCGCGATAGGGACACACACATGCTGCATGTTGGCTTCAATCTTTACTTTGAAGGAGTTGAGGAGAACTACTCTTGTTCATCGGGGGAGGTCAGTTTCTTCAGGTGTAATGGGTGGCGGTCGTTCTTCAAGGATCACATTCACCTGGTAGCTATTCACTGCCTCTGTATGAATATTCCTTTGTATATCCAGATCCAGGAACTCTGCGACTAAGGTGGGATGCGTCCAGAGGGATGTGGGTCTGAGCCGAGTGGATCTGGCTAGGCAGTAAAACAGTTGATGTGCGTCGTTTGGTCCGTAGTTCAGTACCGCTGGATATGCCGCTTGATCAATAGGTTCTCTCCTTTAGCGCTGAACCTCAGGCTCTAGATCATGTAGATCCACATTAAGGCTTCTTTGCAGTGAAAACCTATCAGAGAACTGCATGAGATCCAAAATTTGGCACTCAATAGCCACATTGGTCAAAGTAATTGTCTGTAACGAATGCCACATAAAAACAAAGTTAAACGTTATAGTAATCGTTCGGAGGATGTGACTGTCAGTTTGGTCGACGGCTATTGTGTGGTGGTTGCAAATGAACACCACTCAGATGAGTGTCATATGAAGCCAAAACAAGCGGAGGAATGAGACATCAAGTTTTGTTGATCAGCATAGATATACTCCGTTGTGTTTATTACCCTTGCTTTTTTATTTTTGGATCAGAATTGATTTTTTCAGTGAAGTAGTGTATCCGTCTGTTCAAAAGTGTCAGCCTTACTTCCACTTTTTTCTTTACCCAAGCCATTACAAAGCACGCAAATTAATTTCAGCTCTCTGTTGTGTTTTCTATGCTGTTACGGTCTATGTGAGCTCTCGTGAGTATTGCTCAAAATGTAAAATACAACAGCAAAACCACTTACAATAGCTCAACGAATATAAGGGACTATTTCATGTGTCGGTTGTTGAGAGTCGTAAGCGTCAACATGGCTTGCCATGTCTACCATGTGCACTTATTTTTTAGGTGGCTTGCTGCTGTTCTCTGAAACCTTTCCACAAGATGATGATTTGGATGTTAACAGCCCAATAGGTATTGCTTGGACAGCATGTGGTTATGTCTTCGCACGGGCGGATATTTGTCTACTGATGGATGTGGTTCACGTGAGAAATGAGAAGACAGCCCGTCGCAATTCGAAGTACTGGATTCTCACAGATCTGAATATTATTCAACTGCGTATCTCAGAGCTTACGGGATCACACTGGCGCTGCATAACTTACCACAGACCAGCCAATTGCTTTGTACGTGGTCAACAAGGTTTCATTGTCAGCAACCAAGTGCTGCCGGCAAGTGACTTGAGGACTTTGTTTCTTCTTTTGACTTTATTGCAAATCGGTGTGGCAAGTGAGGAGAATATGTAAGAGCTGTCAAATTTGACCTTTAACGGTCGGAATCGTTACTCCATCATCGACTATCACATTTAGCTTATAATTCACCTCATGCATGTTTGTAGTGAACAATGCGGCTGAAGATTTGGTGGCAGATATCTTCAAATATCCTGCAGGGAAATAAGGGAAAAATCGTTGAATAAGACATTTAACCTATGGCAGATGCCAACAATGGGTGGCCAGCCTGATTACATGATCGTACAATCGTCCGCATATGGTATAATTACAATGTCATCTGCAGGGGTGCAATAGAGGATAGGTAGGGAATAAGGAGGAGATCACCGTAACGCAGAGGTTAGCGTGTCCGCCTATGACACTAAACGCCAGGGTTTGAATTATGGTGAGAGCATCAAATAAAATTTTTTTCAGCGTGGATATCCCTCCTGAGCGACATATGTGAAGTACTTTGCCATGTAAAAACTAAAAAAAAAAAAGATTTAATCGGGCAACACTCTTTGATATGTGAGGAGTTTGTCACTGTTCCTCAATGGAATGATCATGGGCAAATTTGCATTTGCAAAGGATTTACAGTGCCGAAGACATTACCTGCCTTGTTGAACTCCCTGCTTCACTCTTCAGGGTTTCGACTTCCTGTCTTTAAATTCCACTAACGACTGGTGACCACACAGATAATTTTTATCGCAGCGTTTCAGTACTGGCTCGAAGGATGTGTTGGCGATGTCCTCAAATAGTTTGGCATGGCTGAACGTTTTAAAAGCTTTCGATACGTCCAGTGCACGAGGACCGTTCTACAACATGGCCTGGGCTGATTAAAGCCATGGAAAATGTGTGCGGTGATGGTATGCAAAGCAGTTGTTATGCTATGCAGTCTATGAAATATGTGCTGGTGCTTGGTGAATGGAAATTCTCCAACGAGACTCGGAAGGAATAGTCCCTCAAACGTCTTAGCTACTGATGAGAGAAGGGAGATTGGTCTGTACGACTCTCCCTTGCTCGGGTACTTTCCTGGTTTCAGTAGCGGAATCACTCTGCCCAGACATCGGGTACTATTAGACTCGACCACAGGTAGATCGAGATTCTTCAGCATCAGTGTAGAGTAAATTGTGATGGCTGTCCATCGGTTTGGGGACTATGGATAGGACGAATGGCTCTCCTCCTAGCATTGTCGCTTAAGGGAATGTTCAATAAATTGACGGTTGAACAACATAGCGCATCTCTTCGGGTCAGTTACAGTTACGTCGCCAAAAGTGACTGAGGTTCTTAACAGTAGACCACAGCTTGCTTAACCCGTTGCCTAAGTTACATTGCTTCAAGTGTTGCAGCCACATATTCCGCTTATGTGCGAAGACTGCAAATGCAAATTTTGCCCAAGAACATTCCATTGATGAATAAGGGTAAACTTTTCACATATCAATGAGTGCTGACCTCTTTGTGGAGAAATTTTTTACATTGCTGCCATACCAGATGGTACAGTGTCTCACAAATGCCGCCAGCATTAGAAGTGGATAACCACCCCAGAAAATTTGTTATTGTATTCTCACTAGGATTCGAACCTCGGGCATTCAGCGTAATAGGCAGACATGCTAAATTCTGCGCTACGGTGGCCTCCTGTTCGTAGACTACCCTGTTAATTACCAGAATCAGCTCGCTGATTCTGTTGTTAATGGTCAGTCAGTGCAACGATTCTTATGAAGCTCGTCTGCAAGTACCACTGGCTGAGCTGGAAAATTTGGCCGCACTTGGGGTATTCAACCGGCTAGTATAAAGCGGGAGGATGGGAGCAGCTCATGCCATCGTGGTATAATCGAGGCCCCGATAGAAAACCTGGAAGGAAGGCAAGAGGTTTCCGATCGGATACCTGAGACGACACTTGTGGTCGAGTGCGAGGCCCTGCTGCCAGCAGGGTCGGACGGAACTGCCATCTGGAAGATCATGTTACACGGATGGATCAAAGCTAGGGGACAGAGTGGACCTGGGGGTCAACATTGAGAACCCAAAAGGCTGATATCTGTTTTAGACTTCCTGACCATAACACGGTCCTGCAGGCATAGATCCGTGCGATCACCGAATGCGTGAAGTGGTGTGGTACTAACGCGAGGTCATCGTGAACATCTTTACTGGCAGTAAAATGGCCATAAGGGCAATAACAACCAGGACGGTAAGTTCACGAACAGTTTTGCAGTGTAAGAGGGAGATTACCACCTTCTCTGAGGATGGCACAATCCGCATCGTTTGGGTTCCGGGCCATAGCGAGATAACTGGGAATGAGAAAGCAGACGATTTGGCAGTGAAGGCCAGAGAACTGCCGTCGATAAACTTGGTTAACCCGAAGCCTTTCGGGTCGACGCAGTCCGAGTTAAGGGCGTGGACGACAAACGCGCATGTAACATTCTGGAACAACGAAACGGTCGATAGGACGGCAAAATTCCTATGGAGTGATCCGGATCATGAGAGGACAAGGCTATTACTGAAAGGAAGTAAAAAGGAAGTCAATATAGCTTTTGGTGTCATAACGGGACACATCGGACTACGAGCTCACTTATGTAAAATCGGTGCACACTCGACCCAAAGGTTCATCTCAGGTATCCGATCGGAATCCTCTTCCCCTCCTTCCAGGTTTCCTATCGTCGCCTCGATTATACTGCGATGGTATGAGGTGCTCCCATGCTCAATCCATTCTCCCATCGCCTTAAGTCTCATAGCCGCAGTGGCTTCCTCACACTTAATCTGTGTGTCAATGAGTCGGATATCTAGAATAGTCTCCAGTGTCCTAGTGGGCGTGATCCTCATCGCTCTGCCTAAGCCAAGACTCTGAACTTCTCTGAACCTGTTGTATGGTCCTTATGTTGCACTTTTTCTCCATATCAGTCCATCAAACTACCGAGGCGTAAGTAAGTACTGGTTTAACCACGCTCCTGTATAGAGGATTTTCTAAATAGCACGGAGTTCCTAACTTAAAATTTCTTTTTCGAGGTTACTTTTTAGTTTTTAGAGCGCACAACAATCCGATTACTGGCTTAGGAGTATGTCTATAGTGGCATGGGGCAGATTAATAGCTGCACCCTCTTTCCAACCTAACCTAGTGATGTTTCAAAATTACTTCTCGGCAACTAGCACATTTGGAGGAGTGTCAATTCATTGAAGCGGCCATTGGTATATTCTCTAAAGCCGACCCAATTGGCTTTCTTCTGGTTGATAAACGTCTGGCGCCCAAAGTATAGTATTTTGAGGAGGTGGTCTGATTCCAAAGAAATTACTGCAAAACAGCATACGTCACCTAGGAGATCAGGGGATGTAATGAAATTGTCTGGCGAGCTGCTGCTTGCTCGTAATATAAGTGGAGCATACTCATTCACCGTTCAGAATGTGAAGCTTTCAAAAGCTATGCCCCGCTGGTCGGTACCTAGGGTAGAACTTCATAAAGTCTCCTAGAACCAGGCGATTATGGCCAGACGGTATGTCACCGATATGTTCGGAGACCTCGGAGATCATTACAATGCAATTGCAAGAAAAATACTCTTTTCAGATATGGCCGCCATGTACACCGATCTCCCGATTTTAGGTCGTTAGCTCCTAAGTTGAGCATTAATTAGCGAATTTCGCTGAGCTGTGTTAGCCCATTTGTCTTCAATATCCAACACGATCTACATCGGATTGTATTTAGATAAAGCTGCCATATGTACCGATATGCTCGATTTCACTGAAATTTGGTACAATGAGTTGTGTCAGGCCACACAACATCTGCACAGATTTTAGTATAGATCGGAATTTTTATTTGGATATAGCTGTCATATTTACAAGCACATTGATTTGTGTTGGACTCTGCGACATGCATGTCGAGTATGGTTCAGATTTGATCATAGGTGGAATATATCTACCACATAGACCGACTTACCAATTAAAGATCTTTTACTTATAAATGGCGTATTTATTACCTGATTTTTGTTGGTACAGTTAGTTGTATTGGGTTGCCCAAAAAGTAATTGCGGATTTTTTAAAAGAAAGTAAATGCATTTTTAATAAAATTTAGAATGAACTTTAATCAAATATACTTTTTTACACTTTTTTTCTAAAGCAAGCTAAAAGTAACAGTTGATAACTGACAGAAGAAAGAATGCAATTACAGAGTCACAAGCTGTGAAAAATTTGTCAACGCCGACTATATGAGAAATCCGCAATTACTTTTTGTGCAACCCAATATTATACCACTACACATCGTTCTGAGATATGGTGCAGATCGGACTATATTTGGATATAACTGCCATATAGGCAAAACTCGCACGGTTTTGAACGGTAGTAGCAGTATTGAACCCCACGACGTGCGTACCGAGTTTGGTCCAACTAGAACCATATTTCGGTATATTTCCTGTGGGTTCATAAATTTAGCTTTTTTTATCTGATTTTGACGAAATGTGGTCAATATATATACATACATATCCACGGTATTGGGTATCGACCCAGCCGAACTTAATACATTTTTACTTGTTTTCGTTAAATAGGTCTGAAAATGTATTCATGGATTGGAAATGTATTCCAAAGTTCGCCCCAAACTAGTTACAATTCTTGATTTACCAAAACAATTTTATGCTCTGGTTCGACTTGCCTTAGACTTGTCCGAAAGCTAAGCTGTTATACATATGGACACTAACAGATGCAATTGTTTGTGTATGTGTGTTGAATCCCTTTTGATGCATTTCCTTTATTGCCATAGAGTACATCACTTCATGTATAGAGCTATCATGTTATGGTAAATCTACTTCAATTAAAGATTTCTTAAAATACTATTATCATTTGTTAACCCTAATGACTGCAATTGAAACTATTTCATGCGGTATGGTTTGTTTACTGTGTGATTTCGGTTAGGCATTCCAATAAAGCTAACAGATTTGAAGTTCTCTTCGACCAATATAATAAATCTTACATTTAATTCGTATGGGAGTTTCCACAAGAAATCAAAAAGTTGAAAGCAACGAAATTTTAGTTGGGTAATACTGAAATAGCTGTAAATTTTTTCCGACTTTAGTTAATGAAAATTGAGGATTAAATCACAGTGGAATAGAATAAAAAAACTAGTGAAAAATAAGCCATTTGAGAACAGATATAGATAACTCTTTAAAACATGAAATGGTTAGAGCTGAGGTGCTATCGAAATCAAATTTCAAGGCAATAGGTAGTCCGGGCACTTCTTTGCAGGTCCATAAAATCGGTAACCTCGGCATTTCGAAAAATTTTTCCGTCTCTCAAATCTTCATTTGTGGTACGGACCCTTACCATAAATTTCAAAAAAGCGAAATTTTGTATGCCGCGTTATGGTACCCCAAAAACACGAAATTGGTATACAATTTGGGTGAAATAACTTGGGGGGATGCCCCATCCCTATACCCACCCGAATGGATATGTTTACCGATTGGGACAATATGGATATCAAATGAAAGGTATTTAAGAGTAGAGTACAAACTTGGTATACAAATTCGTGTTCGAGGGGTCCCCCACACCCAAAAACCCCCAGTGGGGCTTTTATACCAATTGGGACTACATGGATATCAAATGAAAGCTTTTTAAAAGTAGAGTAAGAATCTGATATAAACATTTATTCCTTGGTGTCTAAGCCGCCTCCCCACCCCCAAAAACCACGGCTGGACATATTAATAATTTTTTTTCTATCAACCAATACGCAGGGGATGTTCCCTGATCAATGCAGTTCATTGCGTTGGCGAAATGAAATTGGGGATTAGAGGGGGTAAAAGGATGTAGTGTTTATTGACATTTGTCTTAAATCTATGGATGTCAAAGTGGGTGAGAAAAACATTAGCCGGAAGTCAATTTCACATATGAACGGTTAGGGCGAAATAAGAATTCTCTCTATAATGCATTGTGCGGTCCGCTGGCCAATCAATTACAAACGGCTGTGAGATCCTGGAATGTCTAGTATCCCTGACAAACATCCTTACATCAGGAACAAGAAGACAAATATCAGACGAACACACACCATGAAAGTACCGATAGAACAGCACCAAACAACCCACATTGCGATGATGTTCAAGGGAGGCAATAGAGATGGATACCCTACTGTCCCCAATCAATGCCATCGCTCTTCTCTGTACACGGTCCAGTAGCTCCAGCGATGATTTTGAAGCTTCAGCCCATACATGGGAGTTGTACTCCATTTCCGGCCTTATGAAAGTGGTGTGGATATTAAGAAGAACAGACGGAGTGAAGTAATTCTTACACTGTTTAAGGAAGCCTAAACACTTGAATGTTTCTTTCGGCACTTCAAATACATGTTTAGTTTAAGGGACATCACTTTGTATTTTTATGCCCAGATCATCAAGAGCTTTTGATTGCTCAACATCTATACCGTTAATAGACAAAGATGATCATAATGGGTCAGCGAATCGTTTGTGTGACAACAAGCAGCACTGAGTCTTCCTTGCATTAAAATCTACTCGATTCATTCAACCACACTCAGAAAAGGCCAGAAAATCCTGACAGAATGTATTGTCCATAATCCGTCTCATGTCCTCATTCTCTCGAAGACTCGGCGTATGGTGGAATGAGTACGAATGGCAGAGAGTACTGTCATCCACAAATGAGTAGATCGGATTCGATGTCTGACTCAACAGATCGTTGATGAAAATAAGAACAAGAGAAGGAGAAAGAACAGAGCTCTGGGGTACACCTGCGCTCAATTTATGCTCATTGGATGAGAACCCATTTATAACGATTCGAATAGTGAGATGTCTGAGAAAGCTCGAAATAAATCGAATGAAGCCATTACCGACACCAAATGCGACAAGCTTTATTAGTAGTGCACCGTGCCAGACCCTATCAAATGCTTTGAAGATATTCAGAGCCATAACTTTCCTCTCACCAAACTGGTAGATTGAGCGACCCCAACGTTCCGGCAGAAGGGCCATGAGGTCCCCCGTAGAGCGATTTCTGCGGAACCCATACTGTTGGTCGCTATTATACTCTAAATACCTCACAAGATGGTGATTAACCAATGCTCTCCATAACCTTGGAGAGAGCGGAGCATATCGCAATTGGCCGATAATTCGCAGGGTTGTTTGCCTCACCCTTCTTGGGTATTGGCTGAATGTTCGCAACCTTCCAACGCGCCGGGAGGACTTCCGCACATGCGCAAGACAAGTGGGACAATATGGATATTAAATGAAATGTATTTAAGAGAAGAGTAATAATCTGATAGAAAAATGTATTCATTGGTGTCTGAGGCACCTCCCCATCCCCCAAATCGCAAAACCAATCTTTGAAGATGGTATAGAATGTTTACCTCCGAGTCAGAATGAGGTCCAAGCAGCAGTGACCCGACTGAAGAACAACAAGGCAGCAGGAGCCGACGGATTACCCGCGGAACTTTTTAAGACCGGAGGCGATACGCTGATAAGGCTTATCCATCAGCTTATCTGCGCAATCTGGCTAGAAGAACGCATACCCGATGATTGGAACCTCAGCATACTATGTCCTGTTCACAAGAAAGGAGACAAGACGGAATGTGCTAACTAATGTCCGACGATGGCGGCGAAGAGGATATCGCAGAACCAATCCCTGATGATGGTATAGAATATTTACCTCTTAGTCAGAGTGAGGTCCAAGTAGCAGTGACCCGACTAAAGAACAACAAGGCAGTAGGAGCCGACGGGCTGCCCACTGAACAATTTAAGAGTTAATGAGTTAATTGGGCCCTATCAATGCGACTTTAGACCTGGTAAATCCACCCTAGACCAACTATTCACACTGCGCCAAATCTTGGAAAAAAACCCGGGAAGAACAAATCAACACCTACCATCTCTTTGTTGACTACAAAGCCGTTTTCGATGCCCCTATACGTTCAAAAATTAATTAATAAGACTCTCCAGGATGACACTTCCTGACGCACATTTCTCAGTAAGAATAGGAAAGTATCACTCCGAGCCCTTTAATACCAAAGGAGGATTCAGACAAGGAGACAGCCAATCGTGTGATCTCTTTAATATCCTGCTGGAGAAGATTATACGAGATGCAGATGTGAATGGATATGGCACACTAATCACAAGAAAACAAATGCTATTCGCCTATGCTGACGACATCGATGTCATAGGTCGGTCACCGGAAGTAGTAACTACAGCCTTTGAAAGAATCGAAAGAGAATCGTTGAAAACGGGTCTGGCACTAAATGGAGATAAGATAAAATGGACGGTATCAGCTCCCAAAACGCCCTGTACAACGATCAGAAAATGACAAGTAAAAGCGTGCTAAGTTGGCCCGGGCCGAATCTTGGCAACCCACCACCAAGGATTCTGCTAAAAATTAAAGCAAAAAGCAAATTTTGCCCTTGAACATTCCGCTAAGGAACCGGGGCAAACTTCTCACATATCAATAAGTGCAGTCCGATTCATGTTTAAGCTCAATGATAGGGGGCCTCCTATTTATAGACGAATCCGAACGGCCTGCCGCAGCGCGACACCCCTTTGAAGAGAAGTTTTACATGGCATAGTAACTCACAAATGTTGCCAGCATTCGGAGGGGAAGACCACCGCTGAAAGTTGAATTTAGTTGAACGTCATAGTTTTTTCAAACTTCTAGGAGCCGAACAAGGACGATCGAGAGACCGGTTTATATGGAAGTTATAACAGGTTATAGACTGATTTGGACCGTACTTAGCACAATTTTTGGAAGTCGTAACAGAACACCACATGTAAAATTTCAGCCAAATCAGACAAAATTTCGGCTTGCAGAGGCTCAAGAAGCCAAATCGGGAGATCGGTTTGTATTGAAGCTATATCAGGTTATAGACCGATTGTGATCGTACTTGACACAATTGTTGGAAGTCAAAACACCACATGCAAAATTCCATTGGGTCGAGAAGTCAAATCGTGAGACCAAGAGAAATCAGACAAAAATTTCGGCTTGTAGAGGCTCAAGAAGTCAAATCGGGAGATAGGTTATAGACTGATTCGGTTATAGACTGATTCGGACCGTACCTGGCACATTTGTTGAAAGTCATAACAGAATGCTGCATGCAAAATTTCAGCCAAATCGGACAAAATTTGCTGCTTCCAGGGGCTTAAGAAGTCAAATAGGAAGATCGGTATGTATGGAAGCTACATTAGGCTATAGACCGATTCGAACAGTTGTTGGAAGTCATAACAGAACACTATGTGCACAATTTTAGCCAAATCAATCAACAATATGGGAGCTATATCCAAATCCGAACCGATATGGCCCATTTGCAACTTCCAATGGCAAACATTATTAGTAAGTATCTGTGCAAAATTTCAAGCGGCTTGCTCAACGCGTTCGACCGCTATCGTGATTTCGACAAACGGACGGACGGACATGGCTAGATCGAATCAGATTGTCAAGAGGATCCAGAATATATCTACTTTTTGAGGTAGCAGATCAATATCTCGAGGTGTTCCAACGGAATGACTAGATTAGTATACCCCCTTCCTGTGGTGGTGGGTATAAAAATGGAAAAAATTGGGAACCACAACTTTGAGATAGTCAGCAACTCTTGGCACCGCCGAAACCGAAACAAATGGCACCAGTTTTGAAATAAAGCGAAGAATAATACTGGCAAGGAGGCCACCGTAGCGCAGAGGTTTGCATGTCCGCCTATGACGCCTAGGTTCGAATCTTGGCGAGACCATCAGAAAAAATTTTCAACGGTGGTTTTCCCTCCCTAATGCTGGCAACATTTGTGAGGTACTATGCCATGTAAAACTTCTCTCCAAAGAGGTGTCGCGCTGCGGCACGACGTTCGGACTCGGCTATAAAAAGGAGGCCCCTTATCATTCAGCCTAAAACTTAAATCGGACTGCACTCATTGATAGGTGAGAAGTTTGCCCCTGTTCCTTAGTGGAATGTTCATGGGCAACATTGTTTTTTTTTTTTATTTTACTGGCAAACAGATGCTACTTTGGGTTAAGTAAGAAGTTTAGAGATGAAGGCCACCTCCCGACACACGAAGATTAGACTATACAAGACACTGATACCACCCGTATTGTTGTATGGTTCTGAGGCATGGTTACTTGTGAGAGCAGACGAAGTAGTGCTTGGAGTGTTGGAGAGAAAGATTCTTTGTAAAATGTATGGACTAGTTTGTGTTAATGGAGAATATAGGCGTGGTATGAACCACAAGTTGTATTAGCTGTATGACGATCATAGCATAGTTTTTTTTTTTTTTTTTTTAAGTAATTCATATTTATTCAATAAAAGTGTTTACAATAGTAGAAAATGTGCCCCAGCGCCTTAAAGACATAATTGGGGCGAGTTGGCAAGTCTAGTACCATTGAAATAAAACGCACAATTTAAATGCAAAGAAGGAAAAAAAAAAATTTTTTTGTATAAAAGAAATTTGATTACATAAGAAGCATTCTCACATTATTCAATAAATATGCTTTTAGCTCTGTTTTAAACTTTGAAATTCTTAAGATGTTTTTTAGTTGTTGAGGGAGGTGGTTAAACTCAGAACATCCACTATGTTCAATTCTCTGTTTTGTCAATTCAAGACGGCATCGTGCAACTTCCAAATTTGAGCTGTTTCTTGTATTAAAAGTTGATTGATTTCTATGAAATATAATTGATGGAGCCACGAGGTTTCGTACTGATTTAAACATAAATATAAGCATCTGCATTTTATATAGTCCATGTATTGGCAATATACCTTTAGCAAAGTCTTCATACAAGGAAATCGTTGAATAAGTCCGTGGTAGATTATAAACATTTCTCAATGCCTTGTTCTGTATTCGCTGCAATGACTTTAGTTGACCACTCTTTTTGTAACCGTACATTATTGACATGTAGTTAAGGTGACTGTGAATCAATGAGTTGTAAATCAAAAAATTTGTCTTTATATCAAACTTGTTTTTGTATTTATATAAAATTCCAATTGCAGGTGCTACTTTAGATTTGATGTTTTGTATATGCAGATCCCACGACAGATTACTTTGCAAGTGTATACCCAGGTACTTTGCTGACCGTGATTCATATAAAAGACTGTTTCCAATTCTTATGTGAAAATTATCATCAATTGTGCAGTGCGGTCGAAAACGTATGATTTTTGTTTTATTAGAATTCAAAACAAGTCTGTTAATTCGACAAAATTCTGCTATAATTGCTGCATCATGTTCCATTTGTGATTTTAGAATTACCTCATGGTGATAGGGATACAAGAGCAGGATATCATCGGCGTATAAAAAAAGTTTGCCGTATAGTTTTAGTTTAGGTATATCATTCATATATATAGTAAATAACAAAGGTCCCAATACACTACCCTGGGGTACTCCATGTTGAACAAAACAAGTATCACTTTTAACTCCATTGATTTCTACATACTGTCTTCTATTTCTAATGTAGCTCTCCAATAGCTGCAAAGAACCATTTTGAAACCCATAAAAAGGAAGTTTAGCTAGCAAAATGTCGTGATCAATTAAATCAAATGCCTTCGACAAGTCGTAGAAAATTGCTCCAACACCACCAAATTTGTCATCCAAACCCTTACATATAAAGTTCACAACATTTACGACTGCATCTTGTGTTCCACTTCCATTCTTAAATCCGAATTGATTTGCGTATAACTGTTGAGATTCAGTTAAATATCCATAGATTCTGGTATGCATAAGTTTTTCAAGAATTTTGTCAATACACGATAGCAAAGCAATCGGTCTGAATTCATTAATCGTTTGAGAGCAAGATTTTTTTGGTATAGGTACTACTTTTGAAACCTTAAGAACTTCAGGGAATATGGATGTATTAACCATGGTATTGAAAATTTTGCATATGTGTTCACTTGCTGTATCTTTGCATCGTTTAATTGCTTTGATCGAAATATTGTCATGACCTGGACTTTTATCACTCTGTAAATTGTTAATGATATCCAAAACTTCATCATTGTTGGTGTAATCGAACGAAAAAGTAGAATTGCACTGCGTAAGCGTACACAGTTTGTTACAACTATCATCTTGGAGACGACTTATTTGTCGCTTCAACAAAATTGGAACACTCAGAAAGTAGTTATTAAACATGTCACATTTAGTCTTTTCATCAGTTATTAGTTGGTCATTTGCGTCTCTAAGCATACATTGTGCTTTCTCTTTTCTTCCCAAACATTCATTCAAGAACTTCCATGTTTTTTGAGTATTTGCATTTAATGCTTCAATGTTCCCATGAATGTATTTATTCATGCATTTTCTTTCAGCTACTTTAATTATTCTACTTATATTTTTTAATAAAAAATCATTTCTGCTGTTCCGCCCGCATTTTCTTCGTTTTGCTAACAATTTTTCTTTATATCTCATTAAAGATTGCAAATTTTTGTTAATCCACGGTGTAAGCAATGATTTGGCTAAAACTCTGGTTTCTTTTATAACTGTATTCTGTTCAATTATATCAGAAAATCTATTGACAAAGGCAGCTGTATCAATTGACGGGTTCCCACAGTGATTCAAGCTATTAGCAAAACTTTCAAATTCTTGGGCAATCGATTCGATGTCACTATATTTGTAACTTTTTGTAGTATAATTGTTGCATGGAAACTCACTTTGAAGCTTAGTCCAAATGATGTTGTGGTCAGATAATGAACATTCAAAGGAGTCGCTTGATAAACAACTTCCTACATTACTGTAAACATGATCCAGACATTTAGCGCTGTTTGGTCTAGTGATTAATGTGTGGCAAGGTTCGAAGTTTAAGCATGACAGGGTGGTACAAAGATCCAATGAATAGTTAGGGTCAAGTAAATCAATATTAGCATCCCCAAATAAAATCGTTGCACCATTGCATCGACTACTTAAGATATCTTCCAAGAATTGTAGGAAATGACTTGAATCACAACGCTGGGAACGATAAAATGTTGCAATTCTTAATGGTTTTCCATTTACATAAAAGTTGTCCAAAGTAATCCGTATGGCTTCTATGAAATGCTTACTCTCACACAATTCTGTTGTATATAAAATGTTTTCACGTATATAAAGGGTTGTGCCTCCATAGCCATCAAATCTGCAACAATGTACAGCGTTGTATCCAGGGATTTTATATATTTGTGTTAAATCAGATTGAAACCACGTTTCTTGAATTGCAATAACATTAGGTAGGATTGGTAATTGTGCCACTAAAGACTTGAATGCATTAAATTTTACAACTGAAGATATGCTTCTAATGTTTACAGACATGATATTAAAGAAATTTCCATTCAAACTCAAGAAGTGATCCGAAAAAGATTCAATGTTTATAAAATAATTATTGTTTGTGTTCATAATTAAGAAATATATCAAATAAAAACAATATAATTTATTAATACATATTTATAGTTGATTGGGAGATAAAAATTCGCCTTGTGCATCAGCTTCATTGTCATCTGAATCATCAACAGGAGGCGGTAGTTTCCTCAATGACCTACGAGATTGAAATGTATTTGTTGTAGCCTGTAGCAAGATTTCATCAACATCTTCCTTTCTCTGTATGAGCTTTGGCCGTGTAATAGAAACTTTTCTTCACGTAAATTCTGTTACCGTTTGTATAAACAAAATTGTATCCAACAGTTTTTAGTGTTTTCGCATAATTGAATAACTCCATCGATTCTTTACTCAAAAAATCATTAATATAGACATTTTTGGTATTATCATTATCTTTTAGTTTGGATTTTGCTTCCATTAGCTTATTTTTAGAAGTTTTTGAGCTAAATTTAACAACTAACGACTGGTGTGGATTTGTTGTGTTTCTTTTTTTTAGGAAATATGCTTCTTCAATGTTAGCTTCATTCATTGAAACACCGACAGCTTCTGATAGTTTTAAAACAGCGTTCACAGCAGTTACTCCTTCATCAGTTTTTATACCATTTACAATACAGTCGTTTTTTACTCGTTGATCGTTTAGCATTTTAACGGAGTCTTTCAATGTTTTTATTTCGTTTTTCAACTTAAAATTTTCTTTTTCAACGTTATCAATTTTTTTCTTATTAGCACTTATGCCATTCATTAAATCATCGAACTTAGATGATAAAAAATTCATAGATTCAGTCAGCTGATCAAGCTTGTTGAGTTTCGCTTCCATTCTCAGCAGTTGCTCTGTAACTGTAGCACTGTTAACACCATCATTTACATTGCATTTATGGCATACATAGTCCTCCTCTTCATTATGAAGCAAATGTTCGTATTGTTTCTTATCGAGTTTAGTACACATTGCATGATATGTTTTTGCACATTTATCACACTCTATGCATTCTTCCTTTTCGTCATTTGCCTCTAGTTTGCATTGAGCACAAAACACTTTTTTGGTTTTCATAGTTTTGCGTCCAGTTCCAGGCATATTCGATAATTCCCGTGTAGTGTTTCTCTTGTTGTTTATATTTTTGTATGTTTGCTTTGTTTAACGTTCGTTTCAACGCTGTATTTTGATAAATAAAAAATCACTACTTCACACGGTTTGGTTTTTGACGTCTTCACACACAGGGTTGCCAACACTTAGTTACACGCATCGAAATACAATGGCTGCGTTGGTTAGGTTATGTTGCCAGAATGGATGAAGAAGCTTTAACAAAGAAGTCCTTTGAAGGCAAACACGGTGGTACACGTCAACCGGGAAGACCAAAAGCCCAATAAAATGGTCAAGTGGACACCTCGAGACTTGGTATCAGATATTTTAAAATGAGTGCAGAAGATCGAGGCGCTTGGAACGCTATTCTAGCCAATTAAGGTATGTAAAGCAATTTTGTCGTTCAAGCTTTTGCAATATATCGAAATACATATTACTTTCCAAACCTTTAAATTTTGAAAACTTAAACTTAGCTATTTGATTTTTTGTGGAAACCCCTCATTCTCCATCATGCCACATATGAGTTTACGAATTTATAAATTTGGTATATCATTTTATAAGTGTATGGTTATGTATGTTTTTGTATATTTCGAATATTTTCTACTTAATAATGCAATATACAATTATTTTATAAATATTTGATTTATTTCATAATCATATTTGTTTATATGATGATGATGCTAAAGCACTTTGACAAATTCTTATTTTTTTTTTAATTTTTAAAAATCATAAAGTACACTTAGGATGAACAACAATGTTCAGGGTTATTTAGATTATGTGGTTGTGGTTTTATAAAAATACTTACTAGGCATTAGTGTCCTTAAGCAACATAAGAGGTAAAACACAAATGCTTATCATATCGTTTGTATGTAGGTATGTTTGTTTAATTATGTCCTATGAATACATTTTTGACATTTTAAAAGTGTCATTAGTAGTTGAAAAGTGATTTCTTCAAAGGTTTCCTTAATATGTGTTAAGTCTGCTGACCACCAATTAAATGTGAATTGCAGTTTATGTTAACAGAAGCTTAGGGTTTTCAAAAAAAACAACAAAGAAAAGAAAATCAATATTTAAAGCAAAAGAATGTCATTTTGATAATCCTCAGTACAGGCAGGATTATGATGGCAAAGTAATCCTAAACCGAGATATCCAATGACAAAAAGGAATTGGTTATTAGTATGCATTTCTGTCTCAATTACTGTATTAAGGAGCAGAGGGAAGACTTCTATTATTTCCTTGAGTACCGACCTTATATAGTTTTAGCTCGATCATAGTAGACTTTTTGTTGACGAGTATACCCGAGTCTGAAAGCAGTCTTACAAGGCCACATATATGCCATTAGCATTAATTTGGGGATACCACTGTCTCTCATATTCTTGTTAAAATTCAAATCACCATGTTGGTGGAAAGCGCAAACACCTCAATCGAATGCTACCTATTCGCCCGGCGCAAAGTGGGATAAAATCGAAAAAAAAAACAAGTAAAAGCGTGCTAAGTTCGGCGCGGGCCGAATCTTATATACCCTCCACCATGGATCGCATTTGTCGAGTTCTATGCGCAGTATCTCTCTTTAGGCAAACAAAGAATATTGAATAAGAACTGTTGTGCTATTGGAGCTATATCAAGTTATAGTCCGATTCGGACCATAAATGAATGCTGAACATTGTAGAAGCAAATTTTTGCAAATTTTTCCTATGAACATTCCACTAAGAAACAGGGACAAACTTCTCACATATCAATGAGTGCAGTCTGATTCAAGTTTTATGCTCAATGATAAGGGGCCTCCTTTTTATAGCCGAGTCCGAACGGCGTGAAGCAATGCGACACCACTTTGGAGAGAAGTTTTACATGGCGTAGTGCCTCACAAATGTTGCCAGCATTAGGAGGGGAAAACCACCGTTCAAATTTTTTTCTGATAGTCTCATCAGGATTCGAACCCAGACGTTCAGCGTCGTAGGCGGACATGCTAACCTATGCGCTACAGTAGCCTCCAACATTGTACAAGTCATTGTGTAATATTTCAGTCCATTCAGATAAGAATTGCCCACTGTAGGGGCTCAAGGAGCAAAATCGGGATATCGGTTTATATAGGAGTTGTATCAAGCTATAGATCGATTCAGATCATATTAGATACGTATGTTGAAGGTCATGAGAGAAGCCGTTGTACAAAATGTCTTCCAAATCGGAGGAAAATTGCGCCCTCTAGAGGCTCAAGAGGTCAAGATCCCAGATCGGTTTATATAGCAGATATATCAGGTTATGTACCGATTTGCACCATACTTAGCACAGTTGTTGGAAGTCATAACAAAACACCTCATGCAAAATTTCAACCAAATCGGATGAGAATTGCGTCCTCTAGTGGCTCAAGAAGTCAAGACCCCAGATCGGTTTATATGGCAGCTATATCAAGTTATGTACCGATTTGCGCCATACTTAGCACGGTTGTTGGAAGTCATAAGAAAATACGTCGTGTAAAATTTTAGCCTAATCGGATGAGAATTGCGCGCTCTATGGGCTCGGGAAGTCAAGATCCAAGGTCGGTTTAGTTATACCAGATTATGAACCGATTTGAATCATACTTAGCTCAGTTGTTAGAAGTGATACCAAAAAACCACGTGCAAAATTTCAACCAAATCGGATGAGAATTGCGTCCTCTGGGGTCTTAAGAAATGAAGACTCAAGATCGGTTAATATCGCAGCTACATCAAATCATGTACCGATTTGGCCCGCTTACATTCCCAACCGACCTACATTAATAAAAAGTATTTGTGCAAAATTTCAAACGACTAGCTTTACTCCTTCGAAAGTTAGCGTACTTTCAACAGACAGACGAACGGACATTGCTAGATCGACTTAAAATGACATGAAGATCAAGAATATATATACTCTATGGGGTCTCAGACGCATATTTCGAGGTGTTACAAACAGAATGACGAAATTAGTATACCCCCATCCTATGGTGGAGGGTATAAAAACTAGTAAAACCAATAAGGAAAGGCAAAAGTCGGGCGGTGCCGACTGTATAATACCTTACACCTGCCCTATAAGTACAATGTGGGAGCTATATCCAATTCTGAACCAATTTTGATGGACCTCCGCGGATGTTTTCAGATGGGTCATTAAAATCCCCATAAAAATTTCGAACTAAGCAAATATGTTCAAAATTTAATAACTACGGTTATTGCGAATTACCCAAAGTCTGACGAACATATATATGGGAGCTACGTCTATATCTGAATCGATTTTGACCAAACTTCTGAGATATTGTGGTAGGCATCGAGGAAGGACAAAAATTACGGCTTCCAGGGGTTCAAGAAGTCAAATTTTGAGATCGGCTTATGTGGGAGCTATATCCAAATCTGAACCGATATGGCCAACTTGCAATTCCCAACGACCTGCATCAATAAGAAGTATCTGTGTGTATTTCAAGCGGCTAGCTTTACGCGTCCGATCGCTATCGTGATTTCGATAGACGGACGGGCGGACATGGCGAGTTCGACTCAAAACGTCGAAACGATCAAGAATATATTTACTTTATGGGGTCTAAGACGAATATTTCGACATGTTACAAATGGAATGACTAGATTAATATACCCCATCCTATGGCATTGGGTATTTACCCGGTAGAAACCCATCTCTACGTCAAAACGTCCTTAGGACGATTTAGAGCTGGTAAGCTATCGATAGTTTGATAGTTTTGATATATTTCTTCTTAACTCTTGATAGTACTGACAATTTTTTATACCCACCGCCGAAAGATGGAGGTATATTCATTTTGTCATTTCGGTTGCAACACATCGTCGTAAAAATCTAAGACGATCTAGCCATATCCGTCCGTCTTTCTGTTGAAATCACGCTACAGTCTTTAAAAAAAAAAGATATTGAGCTGAAACTTTGCACAGATTCTCTTTTTGTTAAATTCGAAGATGGGCTATATCGGCCTTCATCTTGATATAGCCTCCATATAGACAGATCCCCCGATTTAAGGTCTTAGGCCCATAAAAGCCACACTTATTATTACATTTTGCTGAAATTTGGGACAGTGAGTTGTATTAGGCCCCTCGAAAATTTTCTGCAATATGATTTAGATCGGTAGAGATTTCGATATAGCTGCCATATAGACCGATCTCTCGATTTAAGGTCTTGGGCCCATGAAAGAAGAATTTATTGTCCGATATCGCCGAAATTTGGGGCAGTAAGTTGTGTTAGGCCCTTCGACATCCCTTCTTTAATTTGTTCCAGATCAGATTTCGATATAGCTGCCATATAGACCGATCTCTCGATTTAAGGCCTTGGGCCCATAAAAGGTGCATTTATTGTCCGATATCGCTGAAATTTGTGACGGTGAGTTTTGTTAGATTCTTCGACATTCTCCTTAAATTTGGCTAAGATCGGCCATATAGACCGATCTCTAGATTTAAGGTATTGGGCCCATAAAATACGAATTTAGTGTCCGATTTCGCCTAAATTTGGAACAGTGAGTTGTGTTTTGTCCCAGATCAGATTTCGATATAGCTGTCATATAGACCGATATCTCGATTTAAGGTTATGGGCCCATAAAACTCGCATTTATTGTCCGATTTCGCTGAAATTTAGGACAGTGAGTTGTGTTAGGCCCTTCGGCATCCCTCTTCAATTTGGTCCAGATTGGTCCAGATAAAAGATAAAAGGCACATTTACTATACGATTTCGCTGAAATTTGACACAGTGGCGATTCTTGACATCCGTGTAGTACATGGTCCAAATCGGTTTATATTTGTATATAGCTATCTAATTTAACAATGACTTGTACTTATTAGACCACTCAATGTCCGTGCCGAATTTGGTCCAAATCGAACCATATTTCAATATAACTGCTATGGGGGCATACATTATGCATTTTTCACCGGATTATGACGAATGGTGGTTTACACATGGGGAAATTAAAAAAAACAAGAAATAAAATAGAGAGATCGATTTATATGGGAACTGTATCGGGCTATAGACCGATTCAAACCATAATAAACACGTATATTGATGATTATGAGAGAATCCGTTGTACAAAATTTCAGCCAAATCGGATAATAATCGCGACCTCTACAGGCTCAAGAAGTCAAGATCCCAGATCGGTTTATATGACAGCTATATTAGGTTATAAACCGATTTCAACCATACTTGCCACAGTTGTTGGATATCATAACAAAACACGTCGTGCCAAAATTCATTCAAATCGGATATGAATTGCGCCATCTAGAGGCTCAAGAAGTCAAGACCCAAGATCGGTTTATATGGCAGCTATATCAGGATATAGACCGATTCAGACCATAGTTGGCACAGTTGTTTGATATCATAACAAAACACGTCGTGCAAAATTTCATTCCAATCGGATAAGAATTGCGCACTCTAAGAGGCTCAAGAAGTCAAGACCCAAGATCGGTTTATATGGCAGCTATATCAAAACATGGACCGATATGGCCCATTTACAATACCAACCGACCTACACTAATAAGAAGTATTTGTGCAAAATTTCAAGCGGCTAGCGTAACTCCTTCGAAAGTAAGCGTGCGACAGACAGACGGGCGGACGGACAGAGGGATAGACGGATGGACATATTTAGATCGACAAAAAATGTTATGACGATCAAGAACATACATACTTTAGGGGGTCTTAGACGAATATTTCGAGGAGTTACAAACAGAATGACGAAATTAGTATACCCCCATCCTATGGTGGAGGGTATAAAAATAAAAAAAAGAAGCAAGAAATCTTGAATTCTGAAGAACAATCATGTCAGACCGAAAAGTTCGCTCCGTATCGCCCATGGGGCGCATAGATTTGGACCGTGGGGGCAGGCATCTGAGTTATATGCATATCAGTTTCGAGATCAAAATAAGAATAATTTTGGCTTATCGATGCTACTTTGGACTAAGTAAGATATTAAAGAGCAAAGTGACGCGACTCTTCCTGTTGATTTGATGAACAGAGAAGAAGTTTATATGTGGAATCCTTACTATGGATGCAGTCTCTGGTCACTAGAGTGTTAAGTAAGATACAAGTAGGAATGCGAGTGATGGATTATTGTGTTTAAGCCATTGCATCCGTAATCAATGACCAGACATGGATGAACTACATTAAAAAGTTTATACAAATTGAAACAGTAAGTCTTTATGCAATAACCATAACAGTTCCAATTTGCACTCTCTTATTATACAGTCTCTTTATGTTCAAGTCAGCACATAACTCGTCCTTACAGAATTTGCAATTCACATTTACTGGCAACCTCAGACGCATGTTACAGAGCCTAAAAAATGTAATTGAATTTTGCCCTCTTGACACAAATGCAAAAAAAAAAACATTCATTTACTTATTAAATATTTTCTTGATGGTAGCAAAGAGCATATAAAACTGACCTAATTTAAGCAACAGAACCAAAAAGGATATACTAAAGATTAACAAAAAAAAAAATTATAAGAGTTCACCAAGTCTTTTCCACATCTTCATCGCCTACAATCGCACT
Organism: Stomoxys calcitrans; assembly: GCF_963082655.1. Lineage (NCBI taxonomy): Eukaryota > Metazoa > Arthropoda > Insecta > Diptera > Muscidae > Stomoxys > Stomoxys calcitrans. The sequence goes on along the minus strand of NC_081554.1, from coordinate 74,666,224 downwards.
TTTGCAGTTGGCCAACTATGAGAAAAACAGAAGACTTAAAGCAAACTAAAGGCAAAAATCAACAAACATAAAAAAGATTCCAAAAAGCAAAAAGCAAAACGAAAAACAGGACTTCAAAAAACCACAAGGACTTAAAGGCCGCACAAAGACAGAAAATACTGGACTAAGCGTTTTTGTTCGGTCACTTAAAATTAAAAGTAAACAGCAATCGCTGTCGCCTGAAGTTGTTGGTGGTGATGCTGATGGTCGTCTGTCGAAGACGATGAACTCACAAGCGGCCAACGTCAGCACCCAAAATCCCCTGAGCTGCAATTGACGTTGTGGCCTGGAAACGAACACCCTGGAAAATGGTTCGTACGGGATTGGCCAATGTTAGATCAGAGCTTAACATTAAGGCTATCAAAACGAAACACAAAATGTGGGTGAAAGATGAGCAAACACTGCATGATGAGCCACTGGTCTGATTGAACCTCGTGCGTAATGTTTCAAAGTCTGTCCAATCACTGAAACCGGCCGCATTACGCGAGGCAGCACGTACCATATAAGTGGTGTTTTCCTCCAGATTGTTAAGCAAGAAAGTGGCACCTGCAAATCGACAAAAACGAGAGAGAGGAGATTACGGTTGGATTTAATGGAATTGCGAGTGGGGCGGCCATGTGGCATGGGTGGCCGCATAAAGGCTTTAATCCACTTACCACTGGCATAAGCGTAATCTTTGTGCTTGGCATTGGTCCAGGTGTGCAGATCTTTGGTGAACTGAAATTCTGTGATGTACTCGATGCGGTAGCCGTTCACTGGCATCTCGGTGGAGACATTCTTGGGGGTCGTCAACTCGATATCGAATGTGTGTGAGTTGAGGCCACGCAAGGCCAAGGGAAGTGGTTTTGGTGGCTTCTCGCCACGTCTCAATGTCATCGAGCGTTCAATGGAACCCAAGTGATTTTTGGCCTTACATCGGTAGGTGTCGAATACCCGTTCGTGTGATGCATTGATGTGCAGTATGGAAATGTGATTATCGTGTTCGATGTGATAGTGTTTGTCGTTGGTGATTTTGCTTTTGTTTTTGCCACGATACCATGTAAAATTGGCTGCTGGTTCGGCCTGGGTTTCACACACAAATTGCGTAGTCCCACTAAAATATGCATAATGATCGTTTGGCACTTCCGGATGTGTCCATATGGGCTTGTCTGCAAATAAAAGGAAAGGTTTTTAAAGTGCCTAGGCATACATATATGTATAGCATTAATAATCATTATTATTTTAATGATGATTAAAGTAGGAGTGTAAAGAGCGAAGCATACTACAATTCTTTCTGCATCTTCTGTTGCTATTTAAAGCTATCATGCCATACAATTTTTTTTAATGTTGGAAGCCTTCAGCTCATATAAGATTTCCTACCATTTACATGTTCAAACAAGTAAAAAGGCATTAAGTTCGGCCAAACTTTAGATGCCCCCCACCTCAGGTATAGCCACATTTTAACAAAATCCGGTGAAAATTAAACTTTTATGAACCCCTAGCAGCTACATCGAATTATGGTCTGATCTAGGCCAAACTCGAAGCAGAACGTTGAGGGTCTAACGCAAGTCACTGTTCCGATATTTAGCGAAATCGGGCATTAAATAAGCCATTTATGGGTGAAAGACCATAAATCGTGAGATCGGTATATATGGCATCTTTATCCAAACATGGTCCGATCTGAACCATACAGTGCCAAACTTAAGCGATATTGGATAATAAATGCGGCTTTTATTGGCCTTAAAGTCCAAACCATAGGGAGATTGTTCTATATGAGGGCCATATGAAGATTTGGTCCGAACTGAATTATATTCGATACGGATTTCGAGGGTTCTAAGACAACTCACTGTGCTAAATTTCAGTGAAATCGGGAATTAAATGCGTTTTTTATGGGTCTTAGACGTTACATAGGGAGATCGGTCTATATAGGGGCTATATCAAGATATTGTCCAATAAGGATAGTAAGGGTACTAAAACAACGCAATGTGCCATTGGATTGGGTGATAAATGCGCATTTTATGACCCCTAGACCTTAATTCGGGAGATCGGTATATATGACAGTTATACCCAAATATTGACCGATATAATCCCATGGCAGCCGGTTGTACGCGCCGGATTGACCCAATGGAATCCTTCATCGGCAAGGGCTGCCGTCTCGGTGTAAGTGTTCGGCCTTTTTTCGTCATGGGAGAGGCACCTTCTTTTCCGCACTCTTCTGGTCCGTACCGGGATTGAAGAGAACCCCGGACCGTGGCTATTTTCGGTTTGCCAGAACCGCTTCCATTATCGGTCGCTGTCGGTGAGGTGTAAGCGGTGCATGGAGTGGGTACATTTCCGATCTTGCTCTGGCCTTACATCACTACGGGAATATAGTCATACTGAATATGTTGCAAGGTACTATGCGGACAAAGACGACAGTGGGCCACAAGCGTCGTCGTCATCGTCGCCTTCTGCGTTCTCGTCGTCGGACTATGTGACCCCCCCGACCCCCAACAGAAGCATCCCAGGCCCAATATTGCCCGGCCAGTGCCAGGGAAGTGTATCATTTTTGCAATTGAATTACAACGGACTCCATGGCAAGATCGACGATATTGTGGATTCTATAAGTCGGGAGAACATATTGGTTGCAGCGATCCAGGAGACAAAGTTCACCAACACCTGCAGCTTGCACAGTTGTCACGGAAACAATGTGCTACGTAAGGATCGCTCAAGGAACGGAGATGGGGGATTGGGCTTCGTGATATACCATTCCGTGCAGAATAGACCTATCGCGCCTGCGCCTGGCGCTAGTAACTCCTACATGAAGAGCATGGGAACAGCTGTCAGGTCCGATACTGCTGAGATAGAGATATACAATGTGTACATACCGCCGGTTGGTAGCTGTGACCCAATTAATGGCCAAACTTAAAAACCCGTCATAAGTGGATTACTATCTGGCCATAACCGTCTGGTTCTAGGAGACTTTAATGCGCATCACGTTTCATGGCATTCTCCGCTAGGTATCGACCAGCGGGGCATAGTTTTGGCAGAGCAGTTTGAAGGTTCCACGTTTTGCACCGTGAATGAGGATGCCCTCACTAGGATTACGAGGAGGTGCAGCAGCTTGCCAGCCATTTTCATTGCATACCCTCATCTCCTAAGTGACGTATGCTGGCAAGTCGGCATATCTTTGGGGTTAGACCACCTCCCCATAATTCTCAACATTGCACCGACCATGACAGCGTAACCTCTGAGCGCCGGGCGTTTATCATTCAAAAGAAGGCCAATTGAATGGCTTCAGAGAGTACACCAATCGCTGCTTCAGTCAACTGACACCCCCCTCAAATGTGCGAGTTGCGGAGAGGAAATTCCGAGACATCTTTAACGTAGCAGCCGCTGGCTTTATATCAGCCGGTGTGACTCATTTTCCCGTCGCTGGCAGTGGTACTCGCAGACGAGCGTAATGAGATTCTTGTACAGACCCCACTTACCCCGGAATCAGTGAGCTGAATCTGGAAATAAACAGGGCAGTCAATGAACATTTGTGGCTGGAAAACTTGGAACAATATAACTTAGGTACCGGTTTAGACAAGCTGGGGTCTACTGCTAAGTCATTCTCAAACCCCGGTAGACGGGATGACAGGACCTCAGTCACTTTTGGCTACGTAACTGTGACTGATCCGAAGAGATGCGTCAGGTTGTTCAACCATCAATTCATTTTGCATCCCGAGAGTGACAGGGCTAGGAGGAAGACCATTCATCGTATCCGTGGTCTCCGAGCCAATGGATAGCCATTAGAACTTACCCTGGGTGAAGTTACGAATGTCGTCCGTGGCGCCAAATCATCCAAAGCATTGGGCCCCGACGGAAATTTGCATTTGAATACTGTCCGAACACCTTTACCCATAGACTTAACTCGCAATATAATTCGACACAACTTTGGATTTAGGCATTTGATCATAATAAAAGTACGAAACCAACTTGCAGCCATCCAAAAATTTCGGTACGAGATAAGATTAAGCTATTAGTCGACGTATCTGCAGAGTACTGAATATGCCACAGACTCCTTAGCATTCTATAAACCGGTCGGATCACTTACTCTATATGCCTATTCCTCGAGAGAGTGCTGGAAAATATAACTCCAAAGATTCTAGCACAGTCGGAGTACTCAATTAGGCAGTTGTCAAAGCTCAATCGTGGCACCCTTCAAGGGTCAATCTAGCTTCGTGAGTTAATTGAACACTTCGTCTTTGATAGGCTTGCCAGAATACCGTTGTTGGGAGCCTAAAGAGAACGTGTTTCGAGTGTCCTCATAATACCAGTAACACAGGAACCAATATCCCTCATCTTATAATGGAAATAAATCTGCATAGCGTCGGCATACAGATGAATGTCCCCCCAGATGCAAAATTGGTCCTAAATGAAATGGTCGTAAAACTAATCTCTTCTTGTTTGAACCGTTCAGTGGAGCGGATGTTTTGTTATTTCGCTCCGCAAGCATTTCCCTGTAACTCGTGATAGGTCTTTATTTTTGGATGAACAATTTAAGTCACTCAAAGAAAGCTGCGATAGAGGGGTATCCATTAGGCGGTTGATGATCTGCGTCTGTTTTCAGTGGAGCGGCAGATCTAGAGCCCTGGAATGGCTTAGATTGGACTCCAAAGACCCAACAGTTACGGCGGTGGTATCAGGCCGTAGCATGTTGTCTGCTACTGAAACTTTGACTGGTGGAGCGACTGCTCCAGGCTCCACTTACCGACAGACGACTGGTCAGCAAGGGCTTTTGACGAACACGAGTCTTAAGGACAAGGCCAAACCTATTCTTTTTTTGCATGTCTATAATTTGCCTAGGCCATCGGCCTTTCCCGGCAAACCAAAACGATCTTTAAGAGGCTGAAATAATAGAATGCGCATCGTTTTCAGGTTTATTGAGAGGCTTGGTGCGAATGATCTTAAGACTCTCACTAATAGGGAGAGAAACTACCAAAATTGGGCTCGGAAATTCGCTTCACATCCTACCCCAAAGACGTCACGTCTAGCTTCAAAAAAATGCACCGCAGTCAACCAAAAGGCTGCGGTCACCACGAGGGTATCCCATGCCTAAAAGATCTAGGGTGAGTAATAGTAAGATGGGTCCAAGAACCTTTACTAATGTCGCTAGTTAGAGTTTGGTGATGGCAGTTGTCGATAAGGGAGAAGAACAGGTGTGCGTACTTAGGAATAAGTGGAGTGGGATAATAAATGGACTGTCATCAGTATACTCTGATGTGCTTGCGGAATTTCCTGGGTCTCCTCCAGTTTGTGACAATGTAGGCTGGTATCGTTGCCAATACAGACTAATTGCCTTCGGGTATCAGCGCTCAAACGAAATTTAAAGTTGCGCCCTAAAAAAAATTGGTGAGATCTGGCCAGGCGCCACACTAGATTTAGTCAAGAAGGAAGATATTCCTTTTCGACCAATGGCGCATGCTTGGATATCAAGGATGCCCTCAGATCCTGAATCGATACTTGGAAGACAAAGTGAATGTAAACCCAAACTTTTAACCACCGACTGGAAGATAGGTAGATTGGAAGAGGCTGATGGTGACCGGAGACATGCAGTATTCGTACTAAACTCCGGCTGTCTCGCGGACCTCAACAAGTTGAAGGGGTTGTATCCTACGGATTTAACAGGTGGAAACTGAAAGTCCATAGAAGCGGTGGGGTTGGGGAATCAGGAGACGACTCAGCAGTTGGTGCTGAACACTTGCCTGAGGAACTATCGACCACATCGTTAAAGTCTGGCGGATTGCAGGAGACTGAAAATTCCCCTGCAACGATCGAGACAGGGGGATGACATCGAATCGGGACCCGACAAGTCCTGTGTGGGTGGGTCATCCGGTTGAACTGTGCTCAAGGTGTGCGCCAGCGGGGAAGCATGGAACTCAAAAAGTACTTCGACAGCAGCAGTAAGTGAAGCATCTTAGGAGGAATCGTCTACACCGGAAGTGTTCAGTGTCCTGAGGAAGAGTGGTTCCACTGCTTTCTCACATGCCCTGGATGCGTTCGGAAGCTCATAATGACAAGATCTAACGAATCTTTTGAGGATGAACTCCTGGTGGAATCAGAAGACGAGGCTAACACAACAGTGGTGTAATTTCTGTATCCCGACTATGGTCAGGTTTCAACAGATAAATCTCCACCACTGTAAGACCGAGTCTGAGGCACTAAGGTCCTCCTGATGGCAGGGGGATTTGACGTGGTTCTTATCCGTGAACCATGGGTGTGTGGAGGAATGGTTCGTGGACTAAGAATTCCGGGATTTAAACTACTCAAGGGTACGGGGAATGGGAGACACAGAGTCTGTATTCTTGCAAAGACTAGTCTAAATGTTTTTCTTCTTCCGTCGCTAAGCACTGGAGATTTATTAGTAGCCAGCCTTGAAATAGACAAGTTTTATTACTGGCTGGCTTCCCAATATATGGCATACGATTCAGAGATGCCGCCTTCAAACCTTAAGTCGATGGTTGGAGTCTCTTCTGTAGGGAAGAAGAGCCTCATTGTAGGAAGTGATGATAATGCAAATCACCCGATATGGGGAAGTTGTCAACGAAAGGGGTGAGCTCTTTATTGAATTTATTACAAGTTGCAATTTGTCGATTTGTAATAAAGGGAATAAACCGACCTTTATTACCAGAAGATATAAGCGAAAGGATATGTGACTGGGAAGTGTAAGATGACCACAGCTTCTCTGATCATTGGTATATTAGTTTCATCCTTGGGGAAAATACTGCAGAAGTGTTCCCTCGGCTATCTCTTCTAGACCAGAAAAGGAAGTGGAAACTGCGGGGGATAAAGACATAAGGGTCACGCGGATCACGAAGGCCCTGAATGTCTCGCTTGTGTCAGCATGTCCTAGTGCCAAGTCAAGGGGCAAACAGTGACCGCTATGGTGAACCCCGGAGCTGGTGCGTCTAAAGAAGGATAGCAGAAACTCTTCAACAGAGTGAAAGCCACAAGAGCACTACACGATTGGGACATCTATAAGGCTGAGCTACGAAAATACAAGGGCGAGCTGAGAAAGGCTCAGAACAAATCCTGGATAGAATTATGCAGCTCCGTGGAGGATACGAGTGAGGCCTCTAGGCTAAGGAAGATTTTGTTCTCGAGACTTATTACGGTGGGTTTATTCAGAAGTCTGAGAATGTATGGACAATGTCTAGTGAGAAAACATTAGAACTACTCGTTGATAGAGATTTCCCGGGAAATTCTCCAACGGACAACGGGGCGCCAGAAGAGATTGTCGCTGGTATGCATTCGTCGGAGGTTATTATGGAAATTGTGTCTGGGCCGAGAAGTGGTTTCGACTCGTTTATATCGCCAGGCCCTGATGATATTTCACCGTTTGAATTATAAGCTGTGTCTAATAGACTGGTTCCCTGGCGTAGGGAGATATACTCTGCTTGCATCAGAATGTCATATATACCTATGGGATGGAGGGACAGGAAGGTCATTTTTATTCTGAAAGCAGGAAAACCCTACCACACGAAGGCGAAACATTTTCGTCCTATTAGTCTGTCATATTTAATGCTGAAGACTCTTGAGAGGCTGATAGACAGATATCTTAGGGCAAGGATCCCTGGAGATCGCCTGTCGCGGCAGCAGCATGCATATAGTTAGGGCAAATCCCCTGAAACAGCCCTTTACGAACTAGGCGGCTATATAGAGGGTTCTCGTCAAGGAATATATGTATCATTTTTTTACTTTGAGGTGCTTTTAATACTGTAAAACCGAGGTAAATCATGAAGAAGTTGGAGTTTCTAGGCATCAACTCAAGCGTAAGAAAGTTTTTTAATAACTTACTTACTGAAAGATGCATTACGGCAGGCATGGGATTTGTGGATCTAAAAAGATGGGTCAACAAAGGAACAACTCAAGGAGGTGTATTGTCCCCTCCACTTTGGAATATAGCCATTAACAATATATTATTGTCTCTAAAAGAAGAAAACTCCGTAAAAGTGGTCGCGTATGCTGATGACTTGGCAATTGCGGTTCGGGGAAAGTTTCCCAGCACTCTAAGAGATATACTTCAGGAAACTCTATGTGCAACAGTTAAGTGGGCTACCGAAAGTGTTCTGGGTATAAATCCGTGCAAGACAGTGGTAGTTCTTTTCAGCAGGAGATACAAGTTGCCTACAGTGGAACCTGTCTCCTTGGGTGACATTAAATTCCTGGAGAATGTATTTCTGAACACAAAAACCGCCCTCGACTGTCGCAGATCTCTCAACGAGATAGCTGAACAGTACAAAATTCACCTGTTCTGGGTGCCGGGCCACAGAGATATCCCAGGGAATTGTAAAGAGGACGAGCTTGCGATACTAGGAATCACCCTACAAATTCCAGGGATACTGGAAACTGTGGGTATGCCTCTAGCGCCATATAATCTAAGTTTTCATGGACAGGCCCGAAGGGCAATGAATGATAGATGGTGTGAGCAAACTATGTGGCCTCATCTAGACTTGAAGAGGTTTACCGCTTTGCTGTCATTGGCTAGAACAGACGTCTCAGTCATTGTGTTCGTCATGACAGGTCACTGTCTAATTGGAAAACATGATGACAGACTGAATGTTACCAGCAACGACTTTTGCAGAAACTGTGAGGCAACAGATTGTGTAGGTTGGTCTGGAAGGAAACATAGGCTACATATTTTTTTGATATCGGGTGGGGGCGGACCCTCCCCTTTACCCCAAAAGTACTACCCAAAAATAAAAGTGGACCGATCGGGACAATTTAGGATTCAAATGAAAGCTATTCAAAAGTAGAGTACGAATTTCATAATAAATAAATTTCATAACAAAAGTTGGGTCCAAGTACCTGGTAGCCGTCCCATCCCCAAAACCCCCTTAAAATAGGTTTATTTGACGATCATGACAATATGGGACTCAAGTGAAAGGTATTCGGGAGTAGATTACGAATATGGTCTGGAAGTAGAGTTAGGCATTATAATTTGTTGATTTCGGAAGGAGACGGACCCTCTCCCGTTTCCCTAAAAAAACCCCCCAAAATCAAAAGTGGATTGATAAGGACAACATGGGTATCAAATGAAAAGTATGCGGGAATAGAGAACGGATCTGGCGTACAAATTCATGTTAAATCATAGGGGGCCACCCCAGCCCCTCAAAAACGCCTAAAATGAGCACATTAGCCAATCACGGATATATGGGACTCGGTTTGTTTGTTTTCTTGATTTTCTGGAAATTATCGCATATTGTGTAGGTTGGTTTGGAAGGAAACATAGGCTTTGTAATTTTTCGGTATCGGAAGGGGGACGGACCCTCCCCTTTATGCCAAAAACACAAAGCAAAATCAAAAGTGGACCGATCGGGACAATATAGGTACTAAATGAAAGGTAATGGAGAGCAGAATACGAATATGGTATTAAAATTTTCACATCACCCCTCAAAAACGCCATTAGACCCATTATCATAGATTGTGTACGTTTGTCTGGAAGGAAACATAGGCTATATAATTTTAAAATATCGTAAAGTATTGGGATGGGCACAATAAGGGTATCAAACGAAAGGTACTGGAGGCCAAAAAAGGAATATGGTATTTAAATTTAGGTCCAAGTAGGCACGAATTTGATATCCATATTTGAGTCTAAATGTCTGAGGTGCCATCCCTCCCCTAATGAGAACTATTATCCTAAGGAAGAGCATTACCACCAGGAATCGAGAAGCGGTAAATTCTCCACATCAATGAGTGCTTTCCGTTTCAAGTTTAAACTCACTGACAAGGGACTTTTTTATAGCCGAGTCCGAAAGGCGTCCCGCAGTGCGACACCTTTTTGGGGAAAAGTTTTTAAATTATTATGCATGGCATTGTACCTCGCATATGTCGCCAACATTAAAAGGAGATAAACACCGCTTTGTCCGATGATCTCGCCAGGATTCGAACGCGTTCAGCGTCATAGGCTACAATGGCACGAATTCGATATCCGCTTCAGGGCGAAGTGTCCCCACCCTAAAAAGACATTAGATAGCTAAAGAAGGCGCAGCGGAGCGGGCCCGGTTCGGCTAGTCTGATTATATAATAAACCCTCCAAAGACATTTGCTCCAAAATCGAGAAAATTCCTATGGGTCGAAACTCCTGGCCCAATTTTGGGGCAGGAATTATCTTAGTCCTTTTCCAGCTCGATGGGAAGACGGACGCCATAGTAATGGTATTGTATACATATGTTACGTATGGTAAAATTTTATGCAATATCATCCTCAAGAACCTCGGATTCTCTCTATCCTAACCAGGCGCATTAGATTTTATTTTATCACTTGTTTCTGCGTTATTTTTTTCTTGAGTGTAAAATCATGTCTGTATCAAGACAACTTCAAGCTAAACGTTCAGATTTTTGTTATTCAATAAATTGAATTAATATTGTGTTTTATCAATTCCCAACACATTCTATAAAATTATCGTCAAATATTAAAAGAATAAAAAATGATTTAGAGAAGCGTAACCTTGGCTGACTATTTATTGCATAAATTGCTCATGAAATTTCAATTTCAAATCTATTATGCTGTTCGCACAAAAATGCCCGATTTCTTTTACATTGTTGATGTGCTGATATGGTCTCATTCCTGCAGCAATGTGCATGGACTCTGATCCATTTTATTCGAAATCCCCACATAACGAAATCCAGCAATAAAAACCATTTCCAATTGAACACGGATATATTCGGGAAATAAAAGAAAACGTATGCACTTCAGTTAGTTTCATCCGCACATAGTGGCGCCGACATCGAAATGAAAAAAAGAACAAAATGAACTGAAAACAACTCCAAAAAGTTGGTGGGTACAAAAAAAAAGAACATTCAATAAACATTTCCAATTCCCCCATGGAACGCCATGTGTTGCAACCAAATGGGGTCCAACCACCCCTCCACCCAAGTGATGTTTTCGAAATTTAGATGCAAGTGAGGTCGGCTAATAGGAATACTACGAAGATACTGCACATGTCTATGTGACTCAGGGTCCCGGCACGGGATAGCACCACACAGGCTGGAACAATGAGATTCGATCTGTGTGATGTTCTGTGCTGTCACGAGAAGCTTAGCTACGTGCTACCGGGCGCGTCCACAGGTTGCGGATAGTGGAATGCCCCATACGGAGTAGCTACAACGGCAGTCGCGGATAATCAGCGAGCGGAGAGTCTCAGTGAGAGGTCGGGCGGCACCAGCAAATGCAAATACAAATTTTGCCCATGAACATTCCACTAAGGAACAGGGGGAAACTTCTCACATATCAATGAGTGCAGTCCGATTCAAGTTTAAGCTCAATGATAAGGGGCCTCCTTTTTATAGCCGAGTCCGAACGGCGTGCCGCAGTGCGACACCTTTTTAGAGAGAAGGTTTACATGGCATAGTTCCTCACAAATGTTGCCATCATTAGGAGGGGAAACCACCGTTGAAATTTTGTTTTTTGATGTTCTCTCCAGGATTCGAACCCAGGCGTTCAGCGTCATAGGCGGACATGCTAACCTCTGCGCTACGGTGGCCTCCCGGGCGGCACCGGCTCTTGCACAAATACTGAGTGCCTATGATGCTCGATAGGACAAAGTGGGTTATTGGCGCCTTTAAATAACACTGTTCTGGCAGCGATCGGTCCTTTGGACCGGAAGCTTGCTCTCCTACAGGACCTTGACGAGGACTGTGACTTCCAAAAGGACGCCACAGCCATCGTGGAAGGGAAAAGTGGTCGCTTAAAAAGTAATAAGCCAACCTCTTACACCAGAGAGACAAGTTAGTAGAACAGAGATGAGCTGATGTATGCAATCATTGATATCGCTTCCGTAATAAGTGGAAAACCAACTGGACAAAATTCAGAAGACTACTCAGAAGATAATTTAGATTGTCCTAGCATAGAAGACATTGACGACAATGGCAACAGTATTACAACTACACTAGTGGGTCTTTCGAAGATAGTTGTTTTCTTCGAGAAAGGAAATCCGGCCAAGAATAGCCAATGATCGAAGAGATTCCCAATACTGAGAAAGAGGTCAGCAGATTTTATAACAAAGAATGTGGTAAAAAAGCGAAAGTTTATTTGGATGTGTATTACACACGGCTCAAGGAATACGAAAGGATTTTCAGTGCGGCAAAACAAGCCTCCTGGAAGCTTTTCCCCGAACGGGGTGATAGCGTTAATGGCGCCGCTAAGATGAAAAGCTTTCTTAAAAAAACCATGTCCTCACTGAAAGGTTAGTAGACGACATGGTAGTGTGAGCGGAGACAAGGAGGACATATTGAGGGTTTTGATAAAAATGCATCTTCAATCTTGGAATAATGAGGTTAATGGAAAGCTTATCATTACAGAATTTGTGGTAAAGAAGCCTTGAGGAGCTTCAAACCATTTAAATGACATGGACCTGATGGAATATTTCCGGCGTTACTACAGACAAAGACGGACTATGTATCGGCCTAACTGGTCAATATTTTTACAGCGTGCTCAGGACTTGCATATTCTCTGAAAGCCTGGCAGGAGGCAAGGGTGGTAGTTATATCCAAGCCCGGCAAGGCAAGTTATGCGACACCAAAGGCCTACAGACCTAAAAGCCTTACATCCTTTCTACTAGAAACCATGGAACATATTGTGGATACCATGATAAAGAGCAGGACATGCTACGAACTGCTCATATACAAACAATATGCCTATATTAAAGGAAGGTCGGTGGAAACTACCCTGCACGAGGTTGCTCATAAAATAAAAGAACCCATCGACGCCAAGACTTACATAATGGTGGTATGTATTCACATCGAGGGGGCTTATAACAATGTGTAAGCCTACACACATATCCAATCCTTAGACCGTTACCGGCTGACTCCGGTTCGTAGAGACTGGCTAAACAATATGCTAAGGTGGAAAGCTTGTGGGTCTCATGACATAAATATAAGAGAGAAAGTGGCCCAAGGCACGCCACAGGGGGGCATTTTATCGCCCTTCCTATGGGTGACCATCATGAATGAAATATTACGGATGCTGACTCTGGAGGGATTTGAACCTGTCTGCTACGCAGACGATGTTGCAATACTTCTAAGTGGTAGGGGTATAGGAGAACACGTGAGTTGCGAGGACACCGTAGCTTAGAGGTTAGCCTTTGACACTGAACGCCTGCATACGAATCCTGGCGAGAACATCAGAAAAAATTTTCAGCGGTGGTTATCTCCTCTTAATGCTGGCGACATTTGTGAGGTACTTAGCCATGTAGAAACTTTTCCCCAAAGAGGTGGCGCTCTGCGGCACTCTGTTCGGACTCGGCTATAAAAAGGAGGCCCCTTGTCATTGAGCTTAAACTTGAATCGGACAGCACTAAGTGATATGTAAGAAGTTTGTCCCTGTTCCTTAGTGTAATGTTCATGAGCAAATTTGCAATTTACGTAAGTTGTCGTGTCACGCGTGAATCACGTGTGAATACCGTGATTCATGACTAAGGCCCAAATCAATTCACATGATCGTACGTGGTCGTTATTGAATTAAAATTCGTCGTGTGTGAGCGTAAGTGAGTGAAATCATACTCACGACAGTATACACGACTCACGAGAAAATCATGATTCACGAGACACTTACGACTCACGAGATACTCACGATTCATGACTCAGAGACACACACATCTACACAGACACTCACGACTCACAATTCCCGAGATACTTACGACTAATGAGATTATCACGATTAAAGTTTAAAGAAGAAAAAGGAGTTAAGTTTGGATCGGATCGAACTTTGGATACCCACCACCTCGGGTATATATGTAAACCACCTTTCGTCTAAATCCGGTGAAAAATGAACACTTTACGCCCCATAGCAGCTATAACGAATTATGTTCCGATTTGGACCAAATAGTAATAAGTACAAGTCATTGTGTATAACAAAGGATTGGTCTTTTTAGTAGCTATATCTAAAAATAAACCGACCTGAACCATATACGACACGGATGTTAAAAACCCTGACATAAAACACTGCGGCAAATTTCAGTGAAATCGGATTATAAATATGCGTTCTATTGGGCCAAGACTTAAATCGATATATCGGTTCAAATGTGGACCGATTGGGGCCAAGATTCTGAAAAATTTCGAAGGGCCTAACACAACTCACTGTCTCGAATTTCGGCAAAATCGGATAGTAAATGCGCCTATTATGGACCCCAAAACCTTAAATCGAGAGATCGGTCTATATGGCAGCTATATCCAAATTTGTACCGATCTGTGCCAAATTGAAAAAATATGTCGTAGGGCCTAACACAACTCACTGTCCCAAATTCCGGCGACATCGGACAATAAATGCGCCTTTTGTGGGCCCAAAACCTTAAATGCCACAGGGGGGCTTTTTATCGCCACTCCTATAGGTGAACATCATAAATGACCTATTACGGATGCTGTCTGAGGAGGGATTTAAACCCGTCTGCAACGCAGAGGATGTTAAAATACTTCTAAGGGGTAAGGATCCGAACGAGCTATGCAGAAAGGCCGAAAGGGTCTTGCATATGGCATATGACTGGGCTAGACCCATAGGTCTTAATGTTAATCCAGAGAAGAGTGAAATATGCCTGTTCACGAGGAAGACGAAGGTGGGCCAATTTAGCGCACCCCGTTTCCTCAATAAGACAATTTCGATATCTGACAAGGTCAAATACTTAGGTGTGATCATGGACAGAAACTGAATTGGAAGTGTCACATTCAGGAGCGTACTGAGAAGGCTCACAAATGTTGGGCACTATACAGACGGGCTGTAGGCTCGAAATGGGGCCTGAATCCTAGGATAGTCCACTGTTTCTACAATAGCGTGATTAGACCAACACTTACTTACGCCTCGGCAGTTTGGTGGACTGCTACGGAGCAAAAGTGCAACGTAACGACCATTCAACTGGTTCAGAGAACCTGTTGTCTTGACACAGGCGGAGCGATGAGGACCACGTCCACTAGGGCACTGGAGACTATTCTAGATATCCGACCTATTGACATACAGATTAAGTGTGAGGCAGCAACTGCGGCTGTAAGACTTAAGGCGATAGGAGAACGGATTGAGGATGGGAGCAGCTCAGACCATCGTGGTATAATCGAGGAGACGATAGGAAACCTGGAAGGAAGGGAAGAGATTTTCGATCGGATACCAGAGATGAACCTTGAAGTCGAGTGCAAGGCACTGCTGCAATCGGCACAGCCTTGGATTGACGGAACCCTAGTATTGCCATCCGGAAGATCATGTTACATGGACGGATCAAAGCTAGAGGACAGAGTGGGCCTAGGGGTTTACATTTAGAACACAGGGACTGAGATCTGTTTAAGACTGCCTGACCATAATACAGTGCTGCAGACGGAGATCCGGACGATCACGGAATGAGTGAGGTACCACACCACATCACTGGGCTAACGCGAGGACGTCGAGTGTGAACATCTTTATCGACAGTAAAATTGCCATAAGGGCAATAATAACCAGGACGGTAAGGTCACGAACAGTCTTGCAGTGTAAGAAGGAGATTAACGCCTTCTCTGAGGATGGCAAAATCCGCATCGTTTGGGTGCCGGGCCATAACGGAGTAAGGGGAAATGAAAAGGCAGACGATTTGGCGGTGAAGGCCAGTGGACTGCTGTCAATAAACTTGGTTAACCCGAAGCCTTTCAGGTCGACGCAGTCCGAGTTAAGTGAGTGGGCGACGAATGCTATGGTGGGATTCAGATCGTGGGAAGGCGAGGCTATTACTGAAAGGAAGCAAGAAGGAGGTCAGTATGGCTATTGGTATCATAACAGGATACATAGGACTACGAGCTCACTTATGTGTCGGTGCGACAAGTGATAGCATGTGTAGGGCATGCTGGGAAGATGATGAGACGTTGGAGCATTTCCTTTGTCATTGCCCGACTATTGCGTCTAACTTAGGTGGAGACACAATATCAGACATAAACCAACTTAGGGGAGTGGTATTGAAAACAAGTAAGGATTTTGAAAGTAGAACGGAATTCCTAACTTAAAATTTTCTTTTTAGAGGTTACTTTATAGTTTTTAGATGGCACAACAAGCCGATTACTGGCTTAGGTGTATGTCCATATTGGCATGGGGCGGATTAATATCTGCACCCTCTTTCCAACCTAACCTAACCTATATAAAGGGTGATTTTTTTGAGGTTAGGATTTTCATGCATTAGTATTTGACAGATCAAGTGGGATTTCAGACATGGTGTCAAAGAGAAAGATGCTCAGTATGCTTTGACATTTCATCATGAATAGACTTACTAACGAGCAACGCTTGCAAATCATTGAATTTTATTACCAAAATCAGTGTTCGGTTCGAAATGTGTTCAAATTTTGACAAATTTTGTTCAGCGATGAGGCTCATTTCTGGTTGAATGGCTACGTAAATAAGCAAAATTGCCGCATTTGGAGTGAAGAGCAACCAGAAGCCGTTCAAGAACTGCCCATGCATCCCGAAAAATGCACTGTTTGGTGTGGTTTGTACGCTGGTGGAATCATTGGACCGTATTTTTTCAAAGATGCTGTTGGACGCAACGTTACGGTGAATGAACACATTTCGAACCGAACACTGATTTTGGTAATAAAATTCAATGATTTGCAAGCGTTGCTCGTTAGTAAGTCTATTCATGATGAAATGTCAAAGCATACTGAGCATCTTTCTCTTTGACATCATGTCTGAAATCCCACGTGATCTGTCAAATACTAATGCATGAAAATCCTAACCTCAAAAAAATCACCCTTTAGTTCCTTTATAAACCGATCTCCCGATTTGACTTCTTGAGCCCCTGGAAGCCGCACTTTTTGTTCGATTTGGCTGAAATCTTGCACGTGGTGTTATTCTATGACTTCCAACAACAGTGTCAAGTTGGGTCCGAATCGGTCTATAACTTTATAGGGTCGAAAATGCATGTTTCGATGTGTTGTAAACGGAATGATAAAATGAATATATCCCGATCCTTCGGTGGTGGATATAAAAATGTAAAAAGGTGTATTTTTTTCATTTTGTGACAAAAAAAAGTATTTTCATTGATTAGTCTTTATTGAAAAAACTTGCTTAAATACCATCATTTTTATACTCTACACCATCACTGTGGTACAGGTTATTATGATTTAGTGAAATTTTTTTGTAACACCCAGAAGGAAGAGGGATAGACCCATTAATAAGTACATCGATCGACTCAGAATCACTTTCTGATTCGATTTAGCTATGTCCGCCTGTCTGTCTGCCTGTCCATATTAATTGTACATAAATAACAGATCGCTATATACATCCGATCGTCTTCAAATGTAGCATATACATTTTTGTGGTATAGAAACGAAGGCTATTGAAATTGGAAAACATCTGTTCAGATTTAGATATAGCTTGCATATATATATATATATGTTTCTCCGATTTGGACTAATATTGGAATTATGTGGTCACTTGTGATGTTATGCTCTTGACTCTCGATATTTCTGGTGATTTTCATAGAAATCGGTTCAGATTTAGATATAGCTCTCATATATACACATATATCTCCCGATTTTCACTTCTAGTGCCACTGCAAGCGCATTTATTGACCAATCTTCCCAAAACTTTGCACAACGCGATCCTCGTTTGATCGAAATCGGATCCGATTTAGATATAGCTCCCATATATATGTTCTTCAGATTTTATGTAATTTGTAATTATATTGTCATTTGTCATGAAAACATCCGCCGACGCCTTTCAAAATTGGTTCAGAATTAGATATAGGTCCCACTTTGTATTTATAGGGCAGGTGTAGGGTATTATAAAGTCGGCACCGCCCGGCTTTCGAATTTTTTTACTGGTTTTTTGATGAAAAGGCTAGTTTTGACCACTATGCACAAAAAAAAAAAAACATTTGGAAATCGGACCCCAAAGGAAGATTTGGCAGCCCAAATAAATTTTCGAAATACCTAGATGACCAACTTAAGGGGCCTGCCAAAAGGCATCCGAACAACCTAAGGCATTGAAATTTTGCACACAATCTCGCTATCACCTCATCTCTAACCATATCAAATTTGAAGAGACATCTCTACCCGTTTTCACACGGCATATTTTTTAATGTTTTTTTTCGGTTCTTTCCCACTGTATGTCATCAGATACGCGACCATTTTGACAACTTTTTCTTCCAGAGCTAATCTTATATATAATAATCAATTTGTGTTTGTTTGTCAGTTTCTTTGTTTGTTTGTGTGTTTGTGTGATTCTTATAGACTCAGAAACGGCTGAAACGACTTTCTGGAATCTTTCAGAGATAGTGCATAATGATCCCGTGGTGAAAATAGGGTACTACACTTTTTGTTATCTGAAGTGGGGCGGACCCTCCCCTTACCATAATTTTCAGAAACGCCAGATCTCGGAGATGGATGATGCGTTTTAATTTTGTGTGCTCTGATATAGTACCCTAAAAATAAAAATTTGGTATCCAAATTTCGGATAGGGTACCTAGGGGGGCTGCCCCACCCTAAAACCTAGCAAACATATATTAAGACCAATCACGGCAATATGGGACTGAAATGAAAGGTATTTAGGATAAGAAAACGTATCTGATATCCAATTGTCGGACAAGTGCTAGGGGGACCACCCCAAGCCACAAAACACCCCTAAATCGGACATATTTACCAACCATGGCAATATGGGACTCTAATGAAAGGTATTTGCGAGTAGAAAACGAATTTAATATCCAAATGTGAGACCATGTTTCTGGGGGTCCACCCCCTTCCCCGAAACACCCGCCAAACAGGACTTATTTACTGACCACGGGAATATGGGGCTTAAATAAAAAGTATTTGAGTGTAGAATTCGAATCTGATATTCAAATATGGGACTAAGTGTTTACGGGCCGGCCTCTCCCCAAAAACAATCCCCAAAGGGGACAAATTTACGACTATAGCAATATGGGGCTCAAATGAAAGGTCTTTGGGAGTAAAGCACGAAATTGATATCAATATTCGGGAAAAGTGCCTATGTCTATAAGTGCCACGCCACCCCCACAACACAACCCAAATAGTAAGTATTTTCTGACTATTGCAATATGAGGCTCAAATAAGAGGGTTTTTAAAGTGGAACACGAATTCGATATAGATTTTCAAGGCCAACTCACTGAGTGGCCGCCCATTCCCCAAAAGACCCCCCAAACCGGTCATGTTTGCCGACTATGGAAATATGGGGCTCAAATTAAAGGTATGTGGGAGTAGACTACGTATCTGATATAAACATTAGCGGCTAACTGTCTAGCGGACGTCCCACCACCAAATTGGATGTATTTGCTCACCAAGACAATTTGGGTCTTAAAGCGAGTGGAACTAAATATTCATAGTTTTTAGGGCCAATACCCTAAACCGGACATATTTGCTAACATTTTCAATAAGGAGTTTAAATGAGATTAGAAAACGAATTTGATATCCAATTTCGAGGGCAATGGCAATATGGGGTTCAAATGAATGATATATAGATATATGAGAATAGAGCACATTGCTAATATATTTTCCGGGCTTAGTGTTTGGGGGATCACCCCAATCCCCAAAACACCACTAAATCGGGCATATTTACCGACCATATCAATGTGGAGATTAAATGAAAGGTATTGGAGGGTAGAGCAAGAATTTAAGCCAATGGCAATATGGGGTTTAAATAAATGGTATTTGAGAGAAGAGCACGATGCTGATATTTTATCAGGGCCAAGTGTCCGGGGGTCCACCTTAACCCCGAAAACAGCACTAAATCAGACATAATGAGAATATCGGGTTGAAATGAAGTATTTTAAGAATGGAATACACCTTATAACCGAACTTTCGTTTGGATGTAAGGGGTTCGTAGACCAATAAAGATCATATGGGATTCAGATAAAGGCACTTATAATGTTAAACTGTTAGTCAAGCAATATACAATTTTCGTAGCATGGTATTTCATTAAAAGCTCTTTAATTGTCGAAAATAAGTATTCCAAGGAAAATTTTGCTCCATATAAAGTAAAAGAAGACGCAGACGAAAACGTACCAGAGATCAATAGGCTAGTTTTCAGCCAATTCCCATACGAAGTATCCCCATTCGATACTTAAGATTTTAAGTCGGTAAATCCTTCTACAACATATGTTATATTTTGATCTTAATCTTATCTCTATTTCGCTATTTGCTCTTCTCTACAGCTTGCTCTGTATCGGCATGTTAAAAATTTTTGGATAAACTACACATATCGTCCTGTTAGAAAAGCCAACAACATGTGGCATTTACTCCCAACTTTACCCTAGTAAAAAACATAACAAATCCAAAGTAAATTGCTTGGTGACAAAAAACGCACGTTCCTAGTAGGGAATATGGAAATGTGTGGTGTAGTAGTGGAATGCACAAAAAAAAAAATCCCGAAAATCAAATTGTTACATAAACGAACATCCAGTAACAACAAAAACGTCGAAGGATGCAAGGAATATGTGTGGCAAGAATATGTGCGTCAAGTAAATGGGGGGTTATGCATAAATACATATAAAGTGAATCACACTCACGTTCGATTTTCATCAGAATGGTTCGTTCCTGCATATCTGATGCAATGCTGCTGACTTGGTAAGCACGACACGTATATTCACCAGTTTCATTTTGCGTAACTGCGCTGACACTTAATCCATCACCCAAATATCTGAATTTGGCTGCATTCTCTGAAAAAGACACAAACATACAGAATCGAGATGAGATGAAAAGAAAATACAAAAAATCAATTTAAGGACATAACATAGAGGGCGGCGGGTGCACAGTTTCATCATCGGGAGCATCTGCATAACATCACCTGAAGGTGTGACTGACTTGCTAATTGGGATTAAAGTCATGTTGCATAAACTGCCAATGATTCCAAGAAAGTTATTTTAAAGAGATTGTAAATGGTTACACCTTTTGAAGGTGTAATTCAGCTTTAGAAATAGGAATTGTTAAAAAAGGGGAATGCCGAGTATATGTGGTTTATTAGAATTTTTACATTGCCAATCAAGTGTATGATGTTGATAGTTGATGGTTGTTTTCTCCGGAATATATGTTAATGTGAAGTAAAAAAATATATTCCCCAATATAGATAAGCCCTAAAGTTCTGCATTTTAGAACTGTTGGGGTTAGTGTCATGGAGATTTATATGGTTTTAACTATTTCATCATGGTATGGGTGGCGTATAGGTTTGCATGCCCGTATTTCACTCAAGGGCGGTATTTGTATTATGAAAGTTTTATTATTATTGCTCTAAGATATTTCGCCCAGACTCGGCTATGTATACGAGACCCTTAGACAGCACTTGTACAAAAGAAAACTTGCATTTATTCTTGAATATATTGGGTTGCCCAAAAAGTAATTGCGGATTTTTCATATAGTCGTTTCTTTTAAAAAATCCGCAATTACTTTTTGGGCAACCCAATAATATTGGTGGCGAAATTTTCGGAAACTTGCGTACTGGGCTTTTTCCATTAATAAGTACCAAATAAGCAGGAAATAAATAACTTCCACTTGTGGTCAGTTTTAGTACCCTTTCCTAGGGGATGGGAAAGTTATAATACACTTTCCCAAGAGAAGGCTAGTTTAAAGGTAGTTTTACTAAAGGAAACACAATTTAAGCAGACTTTCCCAAAAGCGAAAACTTCTCATAGCATTCTTTTCTAAAGATAACAAGTAACAAGGCGGTAAGTTCGGCCGGGCCGAACTTTGGATACCCACCACCTCGGCTATATATGTAAACCACTTTTCGTCAAAATCCGGTGAAAAATGCATACCTATATGCCCCATAGCAGCTATATCGAAATATGTTCCGATTTGGACCAAATACTACTAAGTACAAGTCATTGTTCTATTGTGTACAACAAAATATTGATATTTTTGGTAGCTATATCTAAAAATAAACCGATCTGAACCATATACGACAAGGATGCCGAAAAGCCTAACATAAGTCACTGTGTCAAATTTCAGTGAAATGGGATTATAAATGCGCCTTGTATGGGGCCAAGACTTTAAATCGAGATATCGGTCTATATGGCAGCTATATCCAAATCTGCACCGATTTGGGCCAAGTTGTAGAAAAATGTCGAAGAGCCTAACACAACTCACTGTTCGAAATTTCGGCGAAATCGGACAATAAATGCGCCTTTTATGACCCCAAAACCTTAGATCGAGATATTGGTCTATATGGCAGCTATATTCAAATCTGGACCGATCTTGGCCAAACAAGAAGAATGTCGAAGGCCTTAACACAACTCACTGTCCCAAATTTCAGCAAAATCGGATAATAAATGTGGCTTTTATGGTCCTCAGACCCTAAATCGGGGGATCGGTCTATATGACAGCTATATCCAAATCTGGACCGATCAGAGCCAAATCGAAGAAGGATGTCGAAGGCCTTAACACAACTCACTGTCCCAAATTTCGGCGACATCGTACAATAAATGCGCCTTTTATGGGCCCAAAACCTTAAATCAACAGATCGGTCTATAGGGCAGCTATATGCAAATCTTGATCGATCTAGGCAAAATTGCAGAAATGTGCCGAGGGGCTTAACTAAACTCACTGTCCCAAATTTCAACAAAATCGTATAATAAATGTGGCTTTTATGGCCCTAAGACCCTAAATCGGGGGATCGGTCTATATGGGGGATATATCAAGATATAGTCCGAAATAGCCCATCTTCGACCTTAACCTGCTTATGGACTAAAAAAGAATCTGTGCAAAGTTTCAGCACAATATCTTTTTATGATTTCAACAGACAGACGGACGGACATGTCCAGATCGTCTTAGATTTTTGCGCTGATCAAGAATATATTGGGTTGCCCAAAAAGTAATTGCGGATTTTTCATATAGTCGGCCTTGACAAATTTTTTTACAGCTTGTGACTCTGTAATTGCATTCTTTCTTCTGTCAGTTATCAGCTGTTAATTTTAGCTTGCTTTAGAAAAAAAGTGTAAAAAAAGTATATTTGATTAAAGTTCATTCTAAGATTTATTAAAAATGCATTTACTTTCTTTTAAAAAATCCGCAATTAATTTTTGGGCAACCCAATATATACATTATAGGGTCGGAAATGGATATTTCGATGTGTTGCAAACGGAATGACAAATTGAATATACCCCCATCCTTCGGTGGTAGGTAAAAAAAGGGTTTCTCGCACACTTTCTTAAACAAAGTTTGACTTCACTACACATTCCTAAGGAAAGACCAGTTAGTAAACCAATCCTCATGGAAAAACTTGGTTTTTGTACTATTTCTCAATTGAAACGATAGTTTGAATAGCCTCACAATGTAAATGATAGTTTGAGTATGCTTTCCTAAGGAGGGTTTAAGTATTCTTTCGTAGAGGAAAAAGTAATTTTAGTACACTTACTCATAGGAGGCCACCGTAGCGCAGAGGTTAGCATGTCCGCCTATGACGCTGAACGCCTTGGTTGGAATCCTGGCGAGACCAGAAATAATTTTCAACGGTGGTTTTCCCCTCCTAATGCGGGCAACATTTGTGAGGTACTATGCCATGTAAAACTTCTCTCCAAAGAGGTGTCCCACTGCGCAACGCCGTTCGGACTCGGCTATAAAAAGGAGGCCCCTTACATTGAGCTTAAAACTTGAATCGGACTGCACTCATTGGTATGTGAGAAGTTTGCCCCTGTTCCTTAGTGGAATGTTCATGGGCAAAATTTGTATTTTACTCATAGGAAAGGGAAGTTTTAGTACCTCTTCCTAAAGGAAAGTGAAGCTTAAGTAGCCTTTCACAAAGGAAATAATTCCTGTGTACATTTTTCCAATGGAAGGGGTAGCTTAGTATTCTTTACCAAAAAAATGGATGACTTTAGGGAAATTACCCATAAGAAAAGTTAGGTTATTTAACTCTTGCCAAAAGAAAAGGTAGTTTTAGTTGACTTTCCCTAGGAAAGGGTAGTTTTAGTTAACTTTCCCAAAGAAAGGGTAGTTTTATTCTCTTTTCTCAAAGGAAAGTTAACTTTTAGTACCTCTCCCAAAATAAAGCTAAGTTTGAGTACCCTCTCCCAAAAAAGCTAAGTTTTAGAACCATTCTCAAAAATGGTAGTTTAAGTTCCCTTTCCCAAAGGTCAGAATAGTTTTAGTACCTATCTCCAAAGGTAAGTACATATTTAGTACCCTTTCCCAAAGATAAGTGTAGGCTAAGAACGCCTTCCCCACTGGGGCCTCACCATAGTCGGCCTGGATTCGAAATCCCAGGGGCCCCCGACTCCCATGGTACCAGATTAAGGACTCCGGTCAGACCTCGTGACCAAAGCTACTACCAGTTGAACCCCAAACAGTTCCAGACTGGTCGCCTGATAAGAAAAAGCAAAACAAAAACAATCCAATCACTTAACCTAAGACCTACCAATAATACTAACCTAAACTAAGCCTAACTATGAAAACTCTAACCTACACTAAGCCTACTACAAATCGAAATATCAAATCCAATTAGCAAACATGAACCAAAACCAAATAAAAAGACATTAAGTTTGGCCGGGCCGAACTTTGGATACCCACCATCTCGGGTATATATGTAAACCCCTTTCGTTACAATTCGGTGAAAATTGGCACAGACATTTAGTGGTCTGATAAATATTTATAAGTCACTGTTTAATTTAGTAGAACAAAATATTGGTCTTTTTGGCAGCTATATCCAAATATAAACCGATCTAAACCATATAGGAATCGGATAATAAATGCGCTTTTTATAGGGGCAAGAAAGACAACCCACGAACAACACACAAAGCAGGACAACATTTGACATAGCCGTGCTCATATTGTACATGACCTTACAACAAAAAACAGGAGCTGGAGCGGCAACAAAGGGACGACGGCTGTCAAAAATCAATTGCGCCAAGCGCAAGAACACCCAACACCTCCCCGTAAAGGGATTGCCACCACTAAGCCATCGTCCCAGGGTCTAAAAGGGCCCTCCTCAAATTCCACACATCCCCCGCGCTACAAGTAATCCCCATAGCGCCTAAGTCCCTAAGGTCCGTATAGTACGGGTACTCAGTTAGTACATGCACCGCATCTTCCACCACAACCTCCCAAGGAGATAGGTGCCACTGCGGCAAACTAGTATTTTGATCTTAGACGGACTTAGGTTAGGTTAGGTTTAAGTGGCAGTCTCCCATCAGACTCACATAGACGTTTTCGTCCATCGTGATACCACAGGAACAGAAGAAAAAAACCCAATAACTTGTGAATTTTCACATTCGCTAAATCGGACAGGTTCTCAGAGAAATGAGAACCTAAAGTGGAACTCCTTCTAACTGTTAGTGCGGGACACACACGCAGAAGGTGTGAAGGGAAGAAGAGACTATCTTCCTCGATGTCCCTCGATTCTGCAAAAGTCGTTGCTGGCAACCTTCAGTCTGTCAGCATGTTTTCCGATTAGACAGTGACCTGTCATGACGGACACAATGATTGAGACGTCAGTTCTAGCCAATGACAGCAAAGCAGTAGACCTCTACAAGTCTAGATAAGGCCACATAGTTTTGGAATGCTCACAGCCCCCTTTTTGCGACTAACTATCGTTCGTTGTTCTTCGGGTCTGGTCCTGAAACCTTAGCTTACATGTCGCTAGAGGCATACCTACAGATTCCAGAATCCCCTGGAATGTGTAGGCTAGTTCCTAGTCTCGCAAGCTCATCCACTTTACAATTTCCTGGGATAACTCTGTGGCCCGGCACCCAGAACAGGTGCATTTTGAATTGTTCAGTTATCGCGTTAAGATATCTGCCACAGTTGAGGGCGGTTTTTGTGTTAAGAAATATATTCTCCAGGGATTTAATGGCTGTCTGAGAAGATATTTATGCCAATCGTCGTAATGACATTATATCTTGCCTATTCCACCACTTCCTTAATTGCAAGGATCTCTGCTTGATACACATTGCAGTGGTCGGATAACCTTTTCGATATGATCAGATCTGACCCCAAAGCCCACTTGATCGTTTAGTTTGGAACCATCCGTATAGAAGTCTATGTAACTTCTGTTACCAGGGATATCGTAGCTCCAATCGGTTCTATCAGGAATAGTGGTACAGTAATTTTTATCAAAAAGCGGCTAAGGTACGGTGTAATCCACACTGCCTGGAACATCGGATATGGTATCAAGGATAACACAGTGTTCGTTGCCGCCACATGACCAATGAGAAAGCTCCCTTAACCTCACGGCAGTGGTCGCTGCAATTTGTCCAGAGGCATAAGATGTAGCATTAAATTCAGTGCATCAGATTGTGTGGTTCTCAGTGCGGCTGTGATGCACAAACAAGCCATCCTTTGGATACGGCTAAATATTGAGCAGTAGGTGGACTTTTGAAGCGCCGTCCACCAGACTGCAACACCATATAGCATTGTTGGTGTGACAACTGCAGTATATACCCAATGCATGACACGCGGTCTAAACCCCCAACTTTTGCCAATGGCTCTCTTGCAGGTGTATAGGGCAAGAGTTGTCTTTCTTGTCCTTTCCAAAATGTCGGATATGAAGTTTAATTTCCTGTCCAGCAAAATGGAACACTCTCTCCAACCAAGGAGACAGGTTCAACTGTAGGCAACTTGTATCTCCTGCTGAAAAGAATAACTTCTGTCTTGCACGGATTTATACCTAGACCACTTTCAGTAACCCACTTTGCTGTTGCACGTAGAACTTCCTGAAGTATATCTCTATAACCGCAATTGCCATGTCATAAGAATATGCGACCACTTTTAAATAGTTTTCTTCCTGAGACTATAATATATTATAAATGGATATATTCCAAAGTAGCGGAGACTGTACACCACCTAGAGATGGCCCTCTGCAGAACCATCTTTGTAGATCTATAGATACCAAGTCTGCCGTAGAACATCGAGGCCACCGCAGCGCAGAGGTTAGCATTTCTGACTATCACGATAAACGCCTGGGTTCGAATCCTGGCAGGAACATTAGAAAAATTTTTGAGCGGTGTTTATCCCCTCCTAATGCTGGCGATATTTATCAGGTCTTTGCCATGTAAAAACTTCTCCCCAAAGAGGTGTCGCTCTGCGGCACGCCGTTCGGACACGGACACGGTCATTGAGCGTAAAATTGAATCGGACAGCATTCATTGATTTATGAGAAGTTTGCCCCATTTCCTTAATGAAATGTTCATGGGCAAATTTGCAATTTGCATCTTATACCAATAACCTTACTTAGGGTAGTATTGGTCCCTAAAGTCTTCAGCTTTTTATGATTGACGTCGGTTTTACATTATTAAGAGCACTGCTAATGTCTAGAAAGAATCCACTTTAAAGTCGGCTATGCCGTGAGGGACTGTTGCTGAGACAGGTGATCTCGAGTAATCTATGTGCTAAGATATGCTTCTTTCATCCTTATCTATGAATGCGATATGCAGTTATTTAATCTATAAATGACATGGATGTAGGATGTCAAAATAGAAGTCCGCATGCAAAATTTCATACAATTTGAAAAAGAACTACATCTGTGTGTGCTATAAAACTTTGATTAAATTTTTTTTCATTAATGCATAATTCTAGAAATAAACAAGCAAAATATTGATCTAAGTGGAAAATGTCTAAGTACGCAGTTCCAAATTCTGACTTCTCAATTAAATGATGTTCATAACTGCTTGAAATTTCTTTCCAGATGTTATAGTGAATGAAGAATATATATGCAATTAACAATTCTAGATTATGAAATGAATGCTAATGACAAATTTAAAAAACATTACCTTTTATATGGTAGTAAGCTAAAAATATTGTCAGAAATAAAAAAGGAAAGAAAATTTAGGGATTAATTCACTAGAATTTTAGCAAATTAAGATTTGCATATGCGTATTCGTCAACACCAAATCTGAAATCATTATTCAGTATGCTATCAAATGCTTATTTATTCTCTCTACTATACATGTGTATATAGTTGATAGGCATACATTGACTATTTTGAATAAAACTTATGGTATCAAGATAACGGAAGCCCTCTGGTAGAACGAAATATTTTTACGAATCTAATACATATATATTCTTCATTTGCGCAATAAGGTCCATCAGTTAAACTATTTATGTTTCATTCTAATAATTTGAAATCCAATTTCTGAAAACTTTTATTGTAAAGTTAATGATTCTGTTCTACTACATATATATGTTTGCCTATTACAGTCAGTCACGTATTTGAATACATTAGTAATTTTTTCTCCAAAGAGAGCTGAACTTAAAGTAGGGAAAAATAAGTAAAAAAGGCATTAAGATCGGCCGGGCCGAACTTTGGATACCCACCACCTCGAGTACATATGTAAACCCCATTTCATCACAATCCAGTGAAAATTGGATAACTTAAGCATCTAAATTCGGCATGGAAATTGAGTGGTCTAATATTCAATTGGTCTTTTTGGCAGTTATATCCAATTATAAACTGATCTGAACCATATTAGGGTCGGATATCGCGAGGCTCAGAAAAACTCACTGTTTCAAATTTCAGCGAAATCGGATAAAAAATAAAGCTTTATGGCCTTCAGACCCTTTATCGGGAGATCGGTCTATATGGCAGCTATATCTAAATATAGTACGATCAGAACCATATTTAGGTCGGATGTTGGGAGATCTTAATCAACTCACTGTTTAAAATTTCAGCGAAAACGTGTAAAAGTAAAGCTTTTATTGGTTTAAGACCCTTTAGCGGCAGATCGGTTTATATGACAGCTATATCTAAATATAGTCCGATCTGTACCATATTTGGGTCAGTTATCGGGAAGCCTTAAACTACTCACTGTTTTAAATTTCAGCAAAATCGAATGACAAATAAAGTTTTTATGGGCATTAGACCCGTTATCGGTAAATCGGTCAGATGTCGGGAGGCTTAAAATAACCCACTGTTTAAAAGTTCAAAATCCACGATAGGTAATTTAGTTTTTTTAAAAAGGCTTGTTTCCCTAAAAACTGGCCATTGAATGTAGTGCTTTATCAAATCAGAGGAAATGTTGTATAGCCGTATTAGGTTAGGTTAGGTGAAAAGAGGGTGCAGATGTTAATCCGCCCCATGCTACTACGGATATACACCTAAGCCAGTAATTGGATTGTTGTGCACTCTAAAAACAAAAACAAAAAGATAACCTAGAAAAAGAAAATCTAAGTTAGGAATTCCGTTCTATTTACAAAATCCTTAATTGTTTTCCATGACACTCCCCTAAAATGGTTAATGTCAGGTATTGTGTCCCCACCTATGTGACGGTATCTGTTAGACGCGAAAGCTGGGCAATGACATAGGAAATGCTACAACGTCGCATTATCTTCCCCTCATGCCCTACACATGCTATCACTTGCCGCACTGATTTTACATAAGTGAGCTCGTAGTCCTATGTGTCTTATTATGATACCAATAGCTCTACTGACCTCCTTCTTACTGCCATTCAGTAATAGCCTCGTCTTCTCACGATAGGACTTTCGCCGTCCTACCGACCGTTTCGTTATTCCACAGGGTTGCATGCGCATTCGTCGTCCACGCCCTTAACTCGAACTGCGTCGACCCGAAAGACTTCGGGTTAATCAAGTTTACTGACGACAGTCCTCTGGCCTTCACCGCCAAATCGTCCGCCCTTTCATTCCTTCTCACTCCGTTATGGCCGGCACCCAAACGATGCAGATTTTGCCATCCTCATAGAAGGCGTTAATCTCCTTCTTACACAGCACGACTGTTGGTGACCTTACCGTCCTGTTTGTTGTTGCCCTTATGACAATTTTACTGGAGAAGGGGCGGTGCCCCAAATACCAAATATAAATGGTCCCACATTGGGATATCAGATTTGTATTCTTTTTAAATGCAGTTTGTGGGGTGTTTTGGAGAAGGGTCAGACCCCCAGAAAAATGGTCTCGAAAGTGGGTATCAATTCCGTGCTCTACTCCCCAATACCTGTCATTTGAGCCCTTCATTGACCTTGTCGGTAAATATGCCATATATAGGGGTGTTTTGGGGAGTGGCGTGGTGAGCAAATAAGTCCTATTTGGGGGTTGTTATGGGGGTGGGATGTACCCAAGACAGTTTTTCCCGAATGATGCTATCAGATTCGTGGTCTACTCTCAAATACCATTAATTTGAGCTCCATATTTCCATAGCCGGTAAACATGTCAGGTTTGGGGGGTGTTTTGCGGGATGGGCTGCTACTCAGTGACTTGACCCTAAAAATATATATCGTTTTCGTATTCTACTCTAAAATATTTCTTATTTGAGCCCCATGTTGCATTGGGCAGCAAATACGTCCTATTTGGGTGGTGTTATGGGGGTCGGGTGGCCCCATAGACACTTTTTCCCGAATATTGATACCATATTCATGCTTTACTCATACACCTTTAATTTGAGCCCCATATTGCTATGGTTGTAAATTTGTCTTTTTTGGGGGTGCTTTGGGAGAGGAGCGGCCCTCCAAACACTTGGTCCCACATTTGGATATGAGACTATTATTTTACACTCAAATACCTTTTATTTGCGTCCCATATTGTCATGGTCAGTAAATAAGAACTATTTGGGGGGTGTTTTGGGAAAGGGGTGGACCCTCATAAACTTCGTCCCGAAAAATGGGTATCAATTTCGTGTTATACTGCCAAATACCATTCATTTGAGTCCAATATTGCTATAGTCCGAAAATATGTCCGATTTAGGGGAGTTGAGGGGTTGTGTGACGAACACTTGTTTCCACATTTTGATATCAAATACGAGGTTGAGACATGAAAATATGTTATACAACGGCTGAAGGGATTAACTTGTGGTTGCAGAAATGAAAGTGTCCATATTTCAAATTGGGATGTGGATCTAATTTTAAGGCTACAAATCAACCCGCTATGTAGGCCCGACAGACGGGAGGATAGAGAGCAGCACTATTATATTGATGATTAGACTAGTAACCTAAGAAACGTTTACAATTGGGGTACATGTAATTAAATCCTTTCTGTTGCCTGCCCATTTCTTTTCAGTAATCAATAAAAATTCTTAATTTTTTGTGATATTCATTCCCTTAGTCAAATTAGCTCGGCTCTTTCCCCCTTTGGGAAAAAATAATGTAAATGCATTTCATTTGAGTCCCATATTGCCGTGATTGGTCCATATATACATTTAGTGGATTTTGGGAGTGGGGCGGCCTCCCTAGCTAATCCATCCGAAATTTGGATATCATATTTTTGTTTGTAGGTTACTAAAAGATCGCACACCAAATTTCGCTTAAATTGCATCACCCATCTCCGAGATCTGATGTTTCTGAATATTAGGGTAAAGGGGAGCGTCCGCCCCCCTTTAAATATCAAAATATTTAGTACTCTATTTGCACCACGGGATCATTATGCACCATCTGTGTACGGTTAATAGAGGGAGCATTGTTGAAGCACGAATATTAGAGGTCTAAAACCAATATCCCAGTAGATGTAACCGATTAACAGAGGCCCGGATAATCGAGGTTCAACTGTATTTAGCTTCTCTCTACAACTGGGCACCAATTCTCAAATCAATAATTGTTCCCTACAAAGCATTCCATTTACTGTTGGTAACAAATTATTGTTATATCACTCAATGACCATTTTATAGGGAATAATAAAAAACCACGCTTAATATTACCTGTAAAATTGTAATTTCTATAAAGTACGTCAATAGGCAATTGTAAAAATGAAGTGGCTATTTACATTGAATAGCGTAGAGAGAAAATTGTCTTCCTTAATGCAGCACACTTGAGCAAGTTGCTCCTACCACACCTTTGTCTGCGGTGGTTCATAAATATAATAAAAAAACAAAAGAACGATATCGACAATAATTGAAATGTATTCATGACTTACCAATGTTGGGTATGAATTCGCCATTGAAATACCACGTAATGTTGGGCTGAGGTTCACCAGTAACTTCACACCAAATTGTGGTGTTTTCGCCTTCTTTGACCGTTAAAACGGACGTATTTTCCGTAAATGTAATTTTCTCTAAAGATTTCATTGTAGACAGCAGGCACAAAAGACGAAAGAAAATGGAAATGAAAATGGAAAAGAAAACAAATATTTACATTTCTTATGCGATTTTCTTTTATGCTCTCGATTGTTGTTCGCCTCCCTTTGGGTTTAACGATCAATTAGTTTTCCATTGTTTGGATATTTTGTGTGCCATTCTGTGCATTTCAATACTTACGATAGACTATTAAATCAAACATATTTCCAGTCTTGGCACCCTCAGCATCGACACACGACCAATTGCCTTTATCGTCCAATGTGAGATGCATAAAAACCAATTTCAATTCTGCTGGAATGGATGAGAATAAAGAAGAGGATGATGAGAAGAGCATGACATGAAGCACGACAAAAGGACAAGAAAATAATCAATAATAATAATGAAGGAATGAGGATGCTGTTGTCGAATGTTTATTAACACAGTGGGGTTATAGATTTGGATAATCTGAACCTTCACTCCTCAAATTTTCTTATAAATTGAATATTGGTTACATATTTTTAAAAGAGCTCTAATTTAGTTAACTTTTCTTTATGCATAACATTTTGGGGAAAACTCGCCCAGACCATAAAATTGTGTCATCTCTATTCTTGAATAGTCTTGCTAATAACCCACATTTTTATTGTTGTTGTGGCCACATTTCATGTGGAGGTAGCGATCCTCGTCAAACCCTTAAATATGAGTAAGCTCGTACCAGTCCATAGGACCGATCGCTGTGGGACTAAAGACGCAAAAAAAAACTCGGCTTGTCGTATCGAGCATTATAGTCACTCAGTATTTAAGCAAGAGCAGGTACCACTAATTGTCCGCAATTGCAATTGCAGCTACTCCGTATACGAAGCCATCCCACTATCCAAAACCTGTGGACGCATCCGGTAGTTCTCAGCCGACCTTCTCGTGATAACTGCATATGACCACCACATAGATCGGAGTTCAAAGTTCCAGCCTGTGTGGTGTTCATAGTTATCGTGTGCCGGGGCTGATAACCCATCGTTATCTGCTGCTTTGTTGTTCTTTAGGGGGTTACCGCCACTCTGGCCTCATGATGACTGGGCGGTATATAATTTATAACGGCAACAGAGGTCGTTTCTACAAGATATCATCTTCTGGGAAAAATTGTATTTCTATATCCTTAGCACACTCACTATTTGTATCTGTTCCATACGTCTCTTTTTATACCCACCAATGGCATACCAATCTAATCACTCCATTTTTGACATCTCGAAATATTGATGTGAGACCCTATAAAGTAAAGGGTGATTTTTTTGAGGTTAGGATTTTCATGCATTAGTATTTGACAGATCACGTGGGATTTCAGACATGGTGTCAAAGAGAAAGATGTTCAGTATGCTTTGATATTTCATCATGAATAGACTTACTAACGAGCAACGCTTGCAAATCATTGAATTTTATTACCAAAATCAGTGTTCGGTTCGAAATCGAAATCTTTGCAGGAGGATGGGCCTGTGGCAAAACCATCAATTACCGGACTTTAGCGATCTCACTTAAACCTTTCCTTTTCGTTTTATATCCTCCACCATAGGATGGGGGTATACTAATTTCGTCATTCCGTTTGTTATCGAAATAATGATCTGTGAACCATCAAAGATAGTTTGGATCGTTTTGACATTCTTACTCGATTTAGCCATATCAGTCCGTCTGTATGTCGAAAATAAGCTAACTTTCGAAGGAGTAAAGATAGGCGCTTGAAATTTAGCGCAAATACTTCCCATTAGTGTAGGTCAGTTGTAAATGCGCCAAATCGGTTCATGCTTTTTTATAGCTGCCATATAAACAGACCTCGGACCTAAATCGGTCCATAACATGATATATCTGCCATATAAACCGATCTCTCAATTTGACCTTTTGAGCCTCTAGAGGTCGCACTTATTGACTGATGGTTTGACTGATATTTTACACGTGATGTTTTTAATAACCGTGCCAAAGATGATTTAACTCGGTCTCTAAATAAAATCGCAGCATATAAATCAATATAGCGATTTTATTTCTTGATCCTCTAAAGGGTGTAATTATTATCCGATTTGCCGGAAATTTTAAAGGTGGTATTTTTATACCCTCCACCATAGGATGGGGGGTATACTAATTTCGTCATTCTGTTTGTAACTACTCGAAATATTCGTCTGAGACCCCACAAAGTATATATATTCTTGATCGTCGTGACATTTTATGTTGATCTAGCCATGTCCGTCCGTCTGTCCGTCCGTCTGTCCGTCCGTCCGTCCGTCCGTCTGTCTGTCGAAAGCACGCTAACTTCCGAAGGAGTAAAGCTAGCCGCTTGAAATTTTGCACAAATACTTCTTATTAGTGTAGGTCGGTTGGTATTGTAAATGGGCCATATCGGTCCATGTTTTGATATAGCTGCCGTATAAACCGATCTTGGGTCTTGACTTCTTGAGCCTCTAGAGTGCGCAATTCTTATCCGA
This sequence comes from Stomoxys calcitrans, assembly GCF_963082655.1. Classification (NCBI taxonomy): domain Eukaryota; kingdom Metazoa; phylum Arthropoda; class Insecta; order Diptera; family Muscidae; genus Stomoxys; species Stomoxys calcitrans. The sequence continues at coordinate 74,631,851 of NC_081554.1, read as the reverse complement.
TTGGAATGAAATTTCGCACGACGTGTTTTGTTATGATATCCCATAACTGTGCCAAGTATGGTTCAAATTGGCCCATAACCTGTTATAGCTGTCATATAAACCGATCATGGGCCTTGACTTCTTGAGCCTCTAGAGTGCGCAATTCTTATCCGATTGGCATGAAATTTTGCACGACGTGTTTTTTTATGATATCCAACAACTGTGCCAAGTATGGTTCAAATCGGTCTATAACCTGATATAGCTGCCGTATAAACCGATCTTGGGTCTTGACTTCTTGAGCCTCTAGAGTGCGCAATTCTTATCCGATTTGAATGAATTTTGGTACGACGTGTTTTGTTATGAAATCCAACAACTGTGCTTAGTATGGTTCAAATCGGTCCATAATCTGATATAGCTGCCATATAAACCGATCTTGGATCTTGACTTCTTGAGCCTCTAGAGGGCGCAATTCTTATTCGATTTGAATGAATTTTGGCACGACGTGTTTTGTTATGATATCCAACAACTGTGCCAAGTATGGTTCAAATCGGTTCATAACCTGATATAGCTGTCATATAAACCGATCCGTGATCTTGACTTCTTGAGCCTCTAGATGTCGCAATTATTGTCCGATTTGCCTGAAATTTTGTACGAAAGATCCTCTCATGACCATCAACATACGTATTTATTATGGTCTGAATCGGTTTATAGCCCGATACAGCTCCCATATAAATCGATCTCTCTATTTTACTTCTTGAGCCCCCAAAGGGCGCAATTCTTATTCGAATTGGCTACAACATATAATTTAATTGTGGTCCAAACCGGACCATATCTTGATATCGCTCTATTGACAGAGCAAACCTTTTCTTATATCCTGTTTTGTCTAAGAAGAGATGCCGGGAAAAGAACTCGACAAATGCGATCCATGGTGGAGGGTATTTAAGATTCGGCCTGGCCAAACTTAGCACGCTTTTACTTGTTTAATACTTCTAATAGCCATGACGGTTCATTTCGTTGGATAATTTTATTTAGCTCTTATATATTTGTCAAATGTTTTTATACCCACCACCATAGGATAGGGGGTATATTCATTTAGTCATTCCCTTTGCATCACATCGAAATATCCATTTCCGACCCTACAAAATCGTCGTAAAATTCTAAGACAATGTAGGTGTGTCCGTCAGTTGAAATCACTTTACAGTCTTTAAAATTTGAGATAATGGGTTGACATTTTGCACAGACTCGTATTTCTTCTATACGAAGCTTAAGTTCTTGAATAGGTCAAATCGGACTTTAATTTACTAACATTAGTTGGCTATGACAGAACATTTGTTTCACTAGCCTAATAGAGAATAGCGTTCCAAGCACCTCGATATTTTACATTCATTTTAAAATCTCTGATACTAAGTTTCAAGGTGTCTCCCACAACTTGATATTTCCATCGGGTTTTGGTGGTCCCGGTTTGCGTGTACCACAGTGTTTGCCTTCAAATGACTTCTTTGCTGGAGCTTCTTCATCAATTCCAAAATGACCAAGTCAACGCAGCCGTTGTAATTTGATACGTTTAAAAATGCTATCGCCGTCATACCGCTCATACAATTCGTGGTTCAAACGACGCCTATATTCTCCATTAACACAAACTGCTCCATATATTTTGTGTAAAATCTTTATATCAAACACTCGAAGAATTTCTTCGTCTGCTGTCCCAAGACCAAAGATGACTTCTTTTTCAATTTTCGGATAAAAATCCCCTAGAAAAATTTTAAAATTATGGGCGGTACAGCAGTCATATTCTCTCTCTAGGCGCTCGTAGATAATATCCTTCGTCAGCTCGTCCATGTCTTCCATCGGAGCATGGGCGCAAATAAGGCTGATGTTGAAGAATTTGGCTTTTATGCGGATTGTGGCTAGCCTCTCATCCACCGGAGTAAAGCTTGAGACAAGGTGTTTCAGTCCCCGACTAAGCACAAATCCACAGCCGAATTCATGTCTCGATGTTGTGGCAGCTATGGTATAGTTCGTCACCGTTTGGTGTTGTAGTGACGCCATTCCCAGTCCATCGCACTTCCGGTTATATCTGCCTTGTACTTCTCTAATACATCCGCCAGCGCGTATACTGCACTTTCTCTATAAAGAGTTCGGATATTCCAGGTGCAGATCCGCAAATCATGGTCCTTTTTCGTTTGCGTGGGTCTTCAACGTTGGGGGGATCCGTTTTTACTATTCCTTTGTTTTTCATAGTAGTTCTATGTTTTCCGAGGGCGGGTTACTGGCCCAGCGCCCCAACCGCATGGGTTTTGTGGGATTGTATGTATCCCTCGTTGTGGCGAGCCACTTGCTCTAAGATCCGACGCTCGTCGCCAGCCGCCCCTTACCTGGGAACAGACGCTGATGTTGGCCATTGGTTATTTGAAGGCGCCAATAATTTGCCTTGTCATTCGAGTATCATTGGCACTCAGTATTTAGTTAAGAGCCAGTGCCACATGACTCCTCACTGAGACTCTCCTCTCGAAAATCGCTGACTGCCCGCGGTCGCATTTGCAGCAACTCCGCATAAAAACGGAGCTTTCCACCATCCGCAACCTGTGGACGCGCCCGAAGGCTTTTGGTACCCGTGCTAGTAAGACATTTGAGGCATTTGTGATGAATTAGGCTATGATTTACCTTTCCATCGCGACCAGTGCTTTCTTCAGTGGAATATGCCGTTGCATCTGCTGCTTCAACAGTTTTCCGAAGGCCAACTTGCGTGCGATGACAGATTGTTTCTCGCCATTCTATACGAAACCTATAGCGTCTCCACTAGGTGTATGGACTTTTAGCTTAGTTTATAATTTTGCCCACTGTACTTGACTTTATTCTAGCCATGGAAAAAATGGTACACTAAAAAACGACTCTTGTTTAGTACACAATGTTTTACAAGGTGTTAACAATGCCATTAAATTCGCATTAAAACGCCTGCCCTTTGGCTTTCACTCCCAATACTGGTCAACATGGACACCTGAGACACACCCATTGTGACCCCGTATACAAATGTGCACATAAATAAAAAGGACATACTACATAGGAGATAAGGTGACCTGCATGAAATAAAGGAAACAGTAAAGCTCGTTCATACCTGTTTTGGAGCTTGCTTCGATATGAATGCGTCCTTTGTGCTCTTTGATTGTTTCACCTTTGGGCGATTTCCAGTGTAGCTTGGCATCCGGTGTTGGACTACGGCACAGAACCATGAACGAATCGTTTATGTAGCGCACCATTTGTGGTTCATACGGTAACAGCGTAAGGCCACTGGCATTATCAGCATCATTGGCGGTGGCATCATTTTCATGATGATTGCCAGAGACCACAACTGTGGCGCCATCAGCAATGAACGAAGGAACCAACGAACGGACGAAGGATAGAACATGAAAAGAAAAATCAGAAGTAGCAGATGAGAGAAAATAGATAATTAGCAGAACATGTTGGCATAAAAAACAAAGGATATCAAATTTGTATTTTTACTTAAGTGAACTGCTAATGACATTTGCGTATAGATTAAGATTTTTTTTCTACTATTTCGAACTAGTATTTTATTACATTGTTTTACACAATCCCTCGCAATCGAAAGAATTCACTGAGATGGAAAAAGGTAAGAGGTTATTGCAAATGAAGCATTAGATATGAACAAAGGCCTTATAATTTGCAAAATCTTTGTTGCACAAATGCTTTTTTTAAGATGTTCTCAAGGACTCTCTGGGAAAACCAAGCCAGCCCTCCCGCAATGGCGACTTTAGATAGTGTCCTGCGGAAGGAGACAAATTCGGAACAGGAACGAAGGAAGCCCGCACGGCCCCCGAGTCTTCATGGAGGACTGTGACTTCCAAAAGGGGGCCACAGCCATCACGGAAGGGGAAGATGGTCGCTGAGAATGGTAAGGAGCCGCCATCTTACACCAAAGTGGCAAGAAAACAGAGATGAGCTGTCTTATGCAGTCATCAATATCGGCAGTGCATCCGTTAGGATTCCACCAGATCATCGATCCCAAGTGGAGGATCTGGTTAACGAGCGGATTTTCGAACATGGGTGAAACTCTGTAGAAGGTCCACCCATACAAATGATAAGCTACGAGTATAGAGGGGACTTCTTTACACTGCGTTTTGCGACGGAGGAATGTGTTGATATCGTCAAACAGCAAGTCGGAGGTATCCACGCTCCCTAGGAGGGCGCAAAGCTCGACTTGGTGAGAAAGATGGACATTCCCCAGCTCACAAAGGCGACGGTCTTCATCAAGGGATGGGGTAATAAATTTGCGACGGATCGCATGTTGGGATACTTGGGCAGGCAAAACCAAGATTTGTCGCAGAGAAGTAGGAGGTCTTCCACAGGGAGGAGAAGGAGAAAGGAACACTCCTTGTGGTTGGCATTGATCTAGTCTTCGTGTCAAATTTGGCTAAGACTAAAGGCATGGCCTACTGCAGGAGTAAGCTGGTCTGTTTCAAGATTGGGAAGACTAGGATAGGCAAAAATCCTCATATTAAGACATCAGGCCGCGCAGTGGCAGGTGACTTGATACCTCCTAACAAACAGGGGGCCGACGACGAGACAATCACCGTCTCTCTCAATAGTGGGAAAACTAGGAAAATCAAAGATTCTAATACTAAAACAACAGGCCCAACACAGCCTAAAGAAAGGGGACGAGATGACGGAACCGTCACCGACTTTAAGTTTCGGCATACTAGTATAGGTAAAGATCCTGATATTGAAACATCAGGCAGCGCAGCGATGGGAGTCTTAATGCAGCCTCACTAACGGTGAGCTGACGATGGAACTATTACATACTCCCAAAAAGTCCATTTACTTAAGATGTGGAGGACTAAGATAGACAAAGATCGTAATATTAAAACATCAGGCAATACAGGGACGGAGAGCTCAATACAGCCCAACGAACAGGGATCCGACGATGCGAACATTACAGACTTTATAAAGATTCGGAAGGCTAGGATAGGCAAAGATCCTAATACGATGATATCAGGCAGTGCACTATCAGGAAGGTTGGATTAGATAAGAGTGGCAGTCCTTTACAGACGCAGACAATTTTTTAAGTCCAATTTTTTAAGTCCAGTAGCGACAGACCAAGGCTCCTGGCGGGAATCGAATCCACAACCCCAAGCACGTTACCAACTAGGCTACCGGGGCGCCAGGAAACAGGAATGTCAATGTAGCCTAATGTGTAGGGAGCGGGCGATGAGATCATTAACCATTTCCTAGAAGCCCATTTGATTGAGGTTATCCAGATAAACCTCCACCGGAGCGAGACTGCCACACACGCTCTGATGGAGAAAATCAGCAAGTGCAAGATTCATATTGTCTTAATTCAGGAGCCATAGACGACCCGGAACAAAGTTTCTGAACTAAACCATATCAACTACCAATTATTCTATGCTAACTCTGGTACTCGGTCGAGGACCTGTTATATTTGTCATAAAAATTTAAATTTTCTATTTTCCCCAAAGTTGTCAACGTCGGATGCAACAGTGACGAGACAGGAAGACGGTGTAGCATACCTGGCATAACTTTATCTGCCTTTCGACTCTACGATACCGCCACCTACGTCGGAGCTGCAACGGTCGGTGAGGAAAGCAAAGCGGAATAAGTTGAAATCCAACTGGACAAAATTCGGAGGACTACCCGGAAGAAGACTTGGTCAAGATAATTATGATTGTCCAAGCATAGAAGACATTGACGACAATGTCAACAGGATTCTGTCAGCCTTTATGCTGAAGACTCTTGAGAGGTTGATAGAAACATATCTTAAAGCAAAATTCCCTAGAGATCGCCGGTCGCATCAGCAGCATGCATTTAGTAAAAGCAAATCTACTAAAACAGTCCTTAACGACCTAGTCGGCTACATAGAGGGATCTTTCGCTGTCAAGGAATATACAATGATAGTATTTCTTGACATTGAACGTGCTTTAAATAATGTAAAAACGACGACCGAAGGAATTGGAGTTTCAAGACAGAAGCAGTTCTCTTCAGCAGGAGATACAAGTTGCCTACAGTGGCACCTGTCGCCATAGGAGGAGATAATGTTCTATTTAACGAAAGAGCAAAATACCTGGGTGTCTTGCTGGACATGAAATTGAACTTCAAATCCAATATTTTGGAAAGGGCAAGAAAGGCAACCTTGCCCTTTACACCTGCAAAAGAGCCATTGACAAAAGTTGGGGGTTTAGACCGCATGTCATGCATTGGGTATATACCTCAGTTATGAGACCTATAATGCTATATAATGTTGCGGTCTGGTGGACGGTGCTTCAAAAGTCCACCTACTGTTCAATACTCAACGGGATCTAAAGGATGGATTGATTAGACTACACCAGTGTGTATTACACACTACCTGAGCCGCTTTTTGATAAAAAGTACTGTACCACTATTCCTGATAGAACCGATTGGGACTACGATATCCCTGGTAACAGAAGTTACATAGACTTCTAAACGAATGGTTCCAAACTAAACGACACAGGTGGGCTTTGGGGTATACTCTAAAGATCTAGAATTGGTCATATCGAAAAAGTTACCTGATCACTGCAGTGTGTATCAAGCGGATATCCTTGCAATTAAGGAAGTGGTGGAATGGCTACGACATATTGTCATTCCAGGGATACTGGAATGTGTGGGTTTGCCTCAAGCGACATGTAAGGTAAGTTTTCAGGACCAGGGTCGAAGGACAACTAATGATAGATGGTCATAAGGAGGGGGCTGTGAGCATTCCAAAACTATGTGGCCTAATCTAGGCTTGAAGAGGTCTACCGCTTTGCTGCCACTGGCTAGAACAGACGTCTCAGTCATTGTGTCCATCATGACAGGTCATTGTCTAATCGGAAAACATGCTGACAGACTGTGGGTTGCCAGCAACGACTTTTGCTGAAGCTGGGAGAATATCGAGGAAGAAGAGGCTATAGAACACTTTCTGCGTGTGTGTCCAGCACTAGCAGTCTGAAGGAGTTCTTCTTTAGGTTCTCATTTCTTTGAGAACCTGTCTGCCCGACAACTTGCGTGAATATTCGCAAGTTGTTGGGCTTTTTAAAGCGATCTGGATGGTTCAACGGGAGCAACTAGAAGGCATATTCCTTCTTCTGTTCTTGTGGCATCACAATGGACGAAAACGTCTAAGTGAGTCTGATGACCGACTGCCACTTAAACCTAACCCAACCTACTATAGAAGGAGGCAGACTATCTGGGGCCCCATCTGTCCACTATTTACACAGCGTGTCTGGGACTGGCATATACTCCGAAAGCCTGGCAGGAGGCAAGGGTGGTATTTATACCCAAGACCGGCAAGGCAAGTTATGCGACACCAAAGGCCTACAGACCTATGAGTCTTACGTCCTTTTTGCTCACAACCATGGAACGTAATGTGGACACCGACATCCTGAGTCGATCTAGCCATGTCCGTGCGTCCGTCTGCTAAAATCACAAGAGCGGTAGAACGCGTAAGACAAGCCGCTTCAAATTTTGCAGAGATACTTAATATTGATATGGGTCACTGGGGATTGCAAATGGGCCATATCGGTTCAGATTTGGATATAGCATCCATATAAACCGATCTCCCGATTTGACTTCTTGAGCCCCTGGAAGCCTCAATTTTCATCCGATTTGGCTGAAATTTTGTATATAGAGTTTTGTGTTTAACATCCAACAACTGCGCCATGTACCGTCCAAATCGGTCAAGAGGAAGTGATAGAGAATAAAAGTTCGTTACTCATATCTGCAATAAAATGTGATGTTCTACATGGGTTTTAACATTCAGAGTAACACCAGTTGAAAGTCGTGTAGGTTATATATTGGGTTGTCCAAAAAGTAATTGCGGATTTTTTAAAATAAAGTAAATGCATTTTTAATAAAACTTAGAATAAACTTTAATCAAATATATTTTTTTACACTTTTTTCCTAAAGCAAGCTAAAAGTCACAGCTGATAACTGACAGAAGAAAGAATGCAATTACAAAGTCACAAGTTGTGAAAAAATTTGTCAACGCCGACTATATGAAAAATCCGCAATTACTTTTTGGGCAACCCAATAGACCACTAGCTGGACAGGGTACGCTCCGCTGCGCCTTTTTTCCTTATTTTATTTTATCTGAGCCCTTTACTGACACTGGCAGGAATAAAGTCCAGTTTCGGGGTGCTGGTACGGCCTTTTAGATATTTCGCCACAATGTGGATATAATTTTCGTGCTCTTCTCCCAAATACCTTTCATTTGAGCCTTTTATTGGTGTGGTCGGTAAATATAGCCGGTATGGGGATATTTTTGGGGGTGAAGTGGACGCCCATATATCAGATTCGTGATCTAGTCTCAAATACCCCTTTCATTTGAGCCACATATTGTCATTATTGGTCTATATTTCCATTTGGAGGTGGCGCGGCCCCCCTAGATATCCCACCCTAAATAAGGATACCAATTTTCTGTTTTTGAGTTATTATAAACAAACCAAATTTCGCTTAAATCGCCCACTCATCTCCGAGATCTGACATTTTTGAAAATAGGGTAAAGGGAGGGTGCCCCCATTAAAGTATGGATATTAGATCTACTTCATTCTCTTGGTTTTGGTGATAGATTAGAGTTGCTAAGCCCTTTGCGCCGAAAGTGGATATTATATTCAAACATTTTGCTATAGTCGGTATATATGCATGCTGTACGGGAAGTTTATGAGGTGCGATATCCCTAAAATACTTGGCCATAAAACTGATACCAGATTCGTAGTCAACTCCGAAAGACCTTTCATTTTATACCCATTTTATGCTGATTGGTAAATAAGCCCTGCTGGCGGGTTTTGGGGGGTGGGAAGGCCCCCTGCTTTGTACTCTATTTTTAAATACCTTTCATTTGATACTCATATTGCCCAAAGCGGAGAAAGAGCCCTGTTGTGGGGTTTTTTGTGGGTGGGGGCCCCCCAAACACTTTGGACGATATTTGTATATCAAGTTTAAGTACTCTATTCTTAAATACCTTTCATTTGAATAACGCTATTGTCCCAATCGGATAAATATGTCCGTCCGGGTAGGTTCTAAGATGGGGCATTTCCCCAGGTTATTGGACCCAAAAATTTTATAGCAAATTCGTGTTTTTGGGATACCACAATGTTCTATACAAAATTTCGCTTAAATCGGTGCACGTATCTCCGAGATTTGGCGTTTTTGAAACTAGGGGTATGGGGGAGAGTCCAGTCGGTTTAGGAAGCACTAGATTAGTATACCCCCATCCAATGGGTATGTAAAGGGTAATAACTCCCCTTTATGAAAATACTAAGACGTGATTACATCTGCATGGCAAAAGTCTAGAAAATTACGAGCATTTAGAAAATTTAGGACATTTTTGACAAAAAGTCGAAAGGGTACTTTTTGCAAAAGTCGACTTTGATAAAGTCGAAAAGTCGACTTTTGGCAACAATATGTCGAAAAGTCGAAAAATCGACTTTTGCTATTTTGATAAAAATCAAAAGTCTAAAGTCGATTTTTCGTCCCAACTTGGGATCCCTATTTCAAAGCGTAGCAAACGGAGAGGAAAAATTGATAAACCCCCTTCCTATGTAAACAGATTTGGTTATAGTTGCAGACTGTAGTTAAACTCTGTTGTAAATACACTGCATCACGCTCGAGTAATGATTTACGAGTATTTGCTGCCACCTCTCTTACGTTCTTCGCTTTGTTCTTTGAGGTGTTATAATTGTTGTACTATTTGATTAAACGAAGTCACACAAGTCCAACTCCCGTCAAAGTGAGAATGCACTCACTCAAACAATTTAGTCCAATGTAATATCACCTCTTATGTAGATAAGCACAAACATGTATATTTTTTTAATGTCTAGCTTATAGTAGGGGGGCTAAAATAGCCCATGACCAGTGAAATTATGTAAGTTTACTTTTTCCTCTATACCCTTGAAGAATTCCCAGAGTGGCAATCAGATTGCGTTTCTTTTTTTTTCTGTTCCCTTTACTCGGTTATGTTTGCAGTTTTCCTCGTACTGCGTTATCAAAATGCATCCTGTGGGAAGGTGTTGCGGACTTCATGCATTGACCAGCCCTCCATTCATGTGAGTGTAACAACACTATGCTCCATGCTAGCAGCCTGTGTTGGTTTTCACTGAAATTTTTACGACTTTCGAAAGGATTTGCCGAGTTAAGCTGTTTGCAAAGAGATTGTTTTTTATGTAGCACACCATTTTTTTTTCTCTCTCTTCCCATTTTCCCTAAACCTGTGCAGTGTGGACTCTGGGGCACTCGAATACTTGCAAGCGATAACGTTTCTAATAGGTTTATCAATTTAAAAGCATTCAAATAAGATTATACCGAAGGATTGTTTTGCAAATGGTTGAGAAGGGATTTTGAAAGTTAAGGATTTGATGTTGTTTTTATACGAAGAGCATTGAAATTTATAGGAGTTTTTTAATTGAGTCAAGAGTTTAGCACCACTAAAACAAAACTTTTTGCAATGTATGGACAACTTGGCAGATGGTACTCTTAGCTAAAGCATAAGCTAAGGGCTATTTGGTGTCACTCTTTTGTGGAAAAATGCCAACGGCTAGGTGAGGATATTAAAATTTTTCGCGGCAATAGAGATTGCTGTTGTATGGTGATCGTCTTGGGCACTTGCATAGTTATTCGTTTTTTATACCACCATTACCGAAGGATGGGGGCGGCTTGTAGGGGCTCAAGAAGTCAAATCGGGAGATCGGTTTATATCATGTTCTTGATCGACTTGAATCGGTCAAGTTGTTGGGAGTCATAACAGAACACCATGCAACAAATTTCAGTCAAATCGGATGCAATTTTCATCCGATTTGACTTTCAGGGGCTCAAAAAGTCAAATCGGGAGATCACTCTCCCGAACTCCTTCTGACTGCTTGTATTGGGACACACACAAAGAAGGTGTTCTTAGTCTTTTCTTCTTCGGTGCCCTCACAGCTTCTGCAAAAGTCATTGCTGGCAACCTTCAGTCTGTCAGCATGTTTTCCGATTGAACAGTGACCTGCCATGCCGGTCACTATGACTGAGACGTCACTTCGAGCCAATGACAGCAAAGCAGTAGACCTCTTCAAGTCTAGATTAGGCAACATAGTATTGGAAAGCTCACAGCGGCTTGTAGGGGCTCAAGAAGTCAAATTGGGAGATCGGTTTATATGGGAGCTATATCATGTTCTTGACCGACATGAATCGGTCAAGTTGTTGGGAGTCATAATAGAACACCATGTAACAAATTTCAGTTAAATCGGATGCAATTTTCATCCGATTTGACTTCCAGTGGCTCAAGAAGTCAAATCGGGAGATCTGTTTTTTATGGGATCTATATGAGGTTATAAACCGATTGGAACTGTACTTGGCTCCGTTGTTGGGAGTCATAACAGAATTTCAGCCAAATCGGATGAAAATTGAGGTTTCCAGGGGCTCAAGAAGTCAAATCGGGAGATCGGTTTATATGGGAGCTATATCAGGTTCTTAACCGATTTTAACCGTACTTGATACAGCTGTTGGAAGTCATAACAGAACACAACATTCAAAATTTCAAACAAATCGGACAAAAATTGCGGCTTCCAGGGGCTCAAGAAGACAAATCGGGAAAGTGGTTTATATGGGACCTATTTCCAAATCTGAACCAATATTGCCCATTTGCAATCCTACACCAATATAAAGTATCTGTGCAAAGTTTCAAGCGGCTAACTTTACGTGTTCAACCGCTATCGTGATTTCGACAGAAGGACGGACCGTCGGACATGGCTAGTTCGAATCAGAATTTAGAGACGATCAAGAATATATATACTTTATGGGGTCCTAGATCAACATTTCGAGGTGTTACAAACGGAATGACTTGATTAGTATACCCCCAACCTATGGTGGTGGGTATAAAAATAGAGATATTGAGCTGAAACTTTTCACAGATTATTTTTTTGTCCATATGCAGGTTAAGTTTGATGGGCTATATTGGACTACATCTTGATATAGCCCCCATATAGACCGATCTGCCGATTTGAGGCCTTAGGCCCATTTAAGTCACATTTATTATCCGATTTCACTGAAATTTGGGACAGTGAGTTGTGTGAGGTCTCTCGATATCCTTATTTAATACGGCCCATATCGGTTCAGCGCGCATTCATTGCCCGACTTCGTAGAAATTTGGTGCAGCGAGTTGTCAAAGGCTCTTCGACAACAGGGTGTAATACAGGGTGGCTGATGAATATTGCTACAATGATGAATATTGCTACATTTTTTTTTCGGTGTATGGAATACATTTTTCTTTTATTCATGTTAAATTAAATTATTAAATTAATTATTAAATTATTATTAATTAAATTAATTAATTAATTAATTAAATTAATTATTAAATTATTATTATTAAATAGAAAAAAAGTTATTACATTTTTTTTTGGTAGCGGCTTTCATCAGCCACCCTGTATGACATTAGATCAGTCAAGATTTGGATATAGCTGCCATATATACCGATCTCCCGATTTAAGGTTTCAGGCCCATAAAAGTCGAATTAAATAACCGATTTTGCTGATATTAGGCACAATGATTTGGATCGGACTCCTCGATATAAAGGGTGATTTTTTTGAGGTTAGGATTTTCATGCATTAGTATTTGACAGATCACGTGGGATTTCAGACATGGTGTCAAAGAGAAAGATGCTCAGTATGCTTTGACATTTCATCATGAATAGACTTACTAACGAGCAACGCTTGCAAATCATTGAATTTTATTACCAAAATCAGTGTTCGGTTCGAAATGTGTTCATTCACCGTAACGTTGCGTCCAACAGCATCTTTGAAAAAATACGGTCCAATGATTCCACCAGCGTACAAACCACACCAAACAGTGCATTTTTCGGGATGCATGGGCAGTTCTTGAACGGCTTCTGGTTGCTCTTCACTCCAAATGCGGCAATTTTGCTTATTTACGTAGCCATTCAACCAGAAATGAGCCTCATCGCTGAACGGTGAATGAACACATTTCGAACCGAACACTGATTTTGGTAATAAAATTCAATGATTTGCAAGCGTTGCTCGTTAGTAAGTCTATTCATGATGAAATGTCAAAGCATACTGAGCATCTTTCTCTTTGACACCATGTCTGAAATCCCACGTGATCTGTCAAATACTAATGCATGAAAATCCTAACCTCAAAAAAATCACCCTTTAAAATGATATCTCTGTTTATGGTCTTGGGCCCATAACAGGCGTATATATCGTCCGATTTTGCTGAAACATGGGACAGTGAATTGTGTTAATCTCCTCGACATCCCTGTTCAATACGGCGGAGATCGAACCAGATTAAGGTATAGCTGCCATATAAACCGATCTCCTGATTTAAAGTTATAGGCCCTTAAAGAGAGATTTTATCAACCGATTTTGCTGATATTGGGCACAATGATATGGATTAGACTCCTCGTACATTCGATGTAGCTGCCATATAGACTGAAACCTCATTTTAAGGTCTTGGTCCCATAACAGGCGTATATATTGTCTGATTTCGCTGATATTTGGGACAGTGAGTTGTGTTAGTCCTCTCGACGTCCATACGGCACAGATCGGTCTTAAGTTGAGTATAGCTGCCCTATAGACTGATCTCCCGATTGAAGGTCTTGGACCCATCTTAGTTCTGAAATTTAGCACATTGAGTTCTGTTAGGTCCTTCGACATTCGTACCGAGTATGGTCAAGATAGGGCTATATCTGGATATAGCTGCCATATAGACCAATCTCGCGTTTTAAGTTTTTGGGACTATAACAGCACGATTATTACTCGATTTCGCTGAAATTTTACACAGTGCACCGAAAAAATTAGTGTCTCTATTTTAAAGATTCGAGACAAAGATTAAAAATCTTAATTTAAAATGATAAATTTTCCACCTTTTTAATTTTTTATACCCATCACCATAGTATGGGAGTATACTAATCTAGTCATTCCGTTAGTAAATGCAATGCAAATGTTGCTCATGAACATTCCCCTAAGGAACAGGGGCAAACTTCTCACATATTAATGAGTGCAGTCCGATTCAAGTTTAAACTCAATGATAAGGGAACTCCTTTTTATAGCCGAGTCCGAACGCCGTGCGACACTTCTTTGGATAGAAGTTTAACATGGCATAGTACCTCACAAATGTTGCCAGCATTAGGAGGGGAAAACCACCGCTGAAAATTTTTTCTTATGGTCTTGCCAGGATTCGAACGCAGGCGTTCAGCGTCATAAGCGGACATGCTAACCTCTGCGCTACGGTGGCCTCCTACGGTCATTCCGTTAGTAGCATCTCGAAATAATCGTCTAAGACCCCATAAAGTATATATATTCTCGATCGTCTCGACGTTCCGAGTCGATCTAGCCTTTTCCTTCCGTCTGTCGAAATCTCGATACCGGTTGAACGAGTAAAACTAGCAGCTTGAAATTTTGCACAGATACTTAATATTGATGTAGGTTAGGTTAGGTTTAAGTGGCAGTCTGCCATCATACTGACTTAGACGTCTCGTCCATTGTGATACCACAGGAACAGAAGAAGAAAGATGCCTTCTAGTTCCTACCGTTAAACCATCCAGTTCGCTTTAAAAAGCCCAATAACTTGCGAATGGTCACATCCGCTAAATCAGACAGGTTCTCAAAGAAATGAGAACCTAAAGTGGAACTCCTTTTGACTGCTAGTGGGGGACACACATACAGAAGGTGTTCTCTTCTTCTTCGATATCCTCACAGCTTCTGCAAAAGTCGTTCCTGGCAACCTTCAGTCAGCATGTTTTCCGATAAGGCAGTCACCTTTCATGACGGACACAATGACTGTTGCTGCCGGGCTATATCTGGATATAGCTGCCATATAGCAGCTTGTAATTCAACCGGTGATAAATCATTAGGGCCTGGCGACTTAAAGGAATCGAAACTTCTTATCGCCCAAAAGGATTTTCGTCTCAGACACAATTTCCCTAATGGTCTCCGACTAATGCAAACCAGTGACAACCTCTTCTGGCGCCACGTTGTCCGTTGGAGAATTTCCCGGAAAATGTGTATTAACGAGTTGTTTTAGTGTTTCCTCATTAGACATTGTCCATAAATTCTCTGACTTCTGAATATACCCCACCGTAATAGGTCTCGAGGACAGAACCTTCCTTAGCCTATAGGCCACAGATGTATCCTCCACAGAGCTGCAGAATTCAACCCAGGATTTTTTCTAAGCCTTTCTCAACTCGCCCTTATATTTTCTTAGCTCAGCCTTATAGATGTCCCAATCGTGTGGTGCTTTTGTGTCTTTTGCTCTGTTGAAGAATTTTCTGCAGTACTTCCTTAGACCAACCAGCTCTGGGGTCCACCATGGCGGTCGCTGTTTGCCCCTTGGACATGCTGACACAAGTAAGTCATTTAGGACCTTCGTGATTCGCTTAACCACTATGTCTTTATCCTCCATAGCCTCCATTTCCTTTTCTCGTTTAGAAGGGATAGACGTGCAGAATTTGTGCCGAAATTTATCCCAATCCGCCTATCTTCTGTTTAGCCGAGGGACCACTACTGCAGTATTTTCTCCAAGGCTGAAACTAATATAACGATGATCAGAGAAGAAGTGTTTCGGTTTACTTATGATATATTCAATAAGCAGCTCACCCCTTTCGTTGACATCCCAACTTCCCCATATCAGGTGATGTGCATTAGGTTAGGTTGGGTTGAAAAGAGGGTGCAAATTTTAATTCGCCCCATGCCACTATGGACATACGCATAAGCCAATAATCGGCTTGTTGTCCGCTCTAAAACTATAAAGTAACCTCTAAAAAGAAAATTTTAAGTTAGGAATTCCGTGCTACTTACAAAATCCTTAATTGTTTTCAATGCCACTCCCCTAAGTTGGTTCATGTCTGATATTGTACCGGTATCTGTTATACGCGAAAGCCGGGCAATGACAAACGAAATGCTCCAACGTCTCATTATCTTCCCCACATGTCCTACACATGCCATCACTTACCGCAACAATTTTACATAAGTGAGCTCATAGTCCTGTGTGTCCCGTTATGATGCCAAGGGCTATACTGCCTGACCATATATATATATATATATATATATATGGTCAGGCAGTCTAAAACAGATCTCAGTCCCTGGGTTCTCAATGTAAACCCCCAGGTCCACTCTGTCCTCTAGCTTTGATACATCCGTGTAACATGATCTTCCAGATGGCAATACTAGGGTTCCGTCAATGCTAGACTGTGCCGATGGCAGCAGTGCCTTGCACTCCACTTCAAGGTTCATCTCAGGTATCCGATCGAAAACCTTTTCCCTTCTTTCCAGGTTTCCTATCGTCGCCTCGATTATGCCGCGATGGTATGAGCTGCTCCCAATCTCAATCCACCGTGCATTAGCATCATTTCACCATGTGCATTAGCATCACTTCCTACAATGAGGCTCTTCTTCCTTACAAAAGTGGGTTCATCCAGCGACTTTGAAGGCTGCATCTCTAAATCGTCTGTCATGTATAGGGAGGTCAGCCAGTAATGAGACTGGTTTATTTCAAGGCTGGCTACTACTAAATCTTCAGTGCTTAGCAACAGAAGAAAAAAACATTTAGACTACTCTTTGCAAGAATACAGGCTCTGTGTCTCCATTCCCCGTACGCTTAAGAAGTTTAAATCCCGCAATTCTTAGTACACGAACCCTTCCTCCACACACCCATGGTTCCTGGATAAGAACCACGTCAAATCCCCTTGCAATCAGGAGGACCTTTAGTTTTCATTATACCCTACTCCAGCACTGTGGTACAGGGTATTAAAGATTGTGCATTTGTTTGCAACGCTTAGAAGGAGAAGAGCTAGACCCATAGATAAGTATGCCGATATACTCAGACTCACTTTCTGATTCGATTTAGCCATGTCCGTCTGTTAGTCCGATTTGTTGATCGATTGTTGTCCGATTGTGACGAAATTTTGCACATATCACTTTTTTGGCCCAAGGACAAACGCTATTGATTCAGATTTAGATATAGCTCCCATATAGATCTTTCATCCGATATGGCTTTTTATACCCTCCACCATAGGATGGGGGTACACTAATTTCGTCATTCTGTTTGTAACACCTCAAATTTTCGTCTAAGACACCATAAAGAATATATATTCTTGATCGTCATGTCATTTTAAGTCGATCAAGCCATGTCCGTCGGTTGGTATTGTAAATGGGCCAAATCGGTCCATGTTTTGATATAGCTGCCATATAAACCGATATTGGGTCTTGACTTTCTGAGCCTCTAGAAGGCGCAATTCTCGTCCGATTTATCTGAAATTTTGCTGATTCGGAATCACTTTCAACAACTGCGCTAAGTATGATTCAAATCGGTCCATAACCTGATATAGCTGCCATATAAACCGATCTGGGATCTTGACCTCTCGATTCTCTAGAGGGCGCAATTCTCATCCGAAATTTTGTACAACGGCTTCTCTCATTACCTTCAACATACGTGTCTAATGTAGTCTGAATCGATCAATAGCTTGATACAGCTCCCATATAAACCTTTCTCCCGATTTTGCTTCTTGAGCCCCTACAAGGCGCAATTCTTATCCGAATGAACTGAAATATTACACAATGACCTGTACAATGTTCAGCACTCATTTATGGTCCGAATCGGACTATAACTTGATATAGCTCCAATAGCATAACTGTTCTTATTCAACATTCTTTGTTTGCCTAAAAAGTGATACCGCGCATAGAACTCGACAAATGCGATCAATGGTGGAGGGTATATAAGATTCGGCCCGGCCGAACTTAGCACACTCTTATTTGTTAAGGCTGTAGAAGCCACAATTTTCGTCTGATCTTTACAAAATTTGGCATGAGATATTTTATTTGAGTATATATTTCATCCGATATGGCCGTTTAAAGCTGTAGAAACTACAGTTTTGGTCTCATCTTTACAAAATTTGGCATTGGGAGTTTTATTTGTCTTCTCCATATGTGTGCAATATTTCATAATAATCGGTCCAGATTTAGATATAGCTCTCATATATATATCTTTCATCCGATATGACCGTTTAAGGCTGTAAAAGCCACAGTTTTGGTCCGATCTTTACAAAATTTGGCATTGGGTGTTTTATTTGAGGTCTACATACAGCGGTCAAAAAAAGTATTCATCATTAGCAAAATTGATAATAAATTCACTTATTTTGGGTAATTGAAGAAAATTTAAAGTAAACAAATAATGCAGTTTTATGCAATAGTTTATTTTTCGTAATATGTTTTAAAATAAATTCAAAAAATAAATTTAATTAGCGCAAAAAATGCAATTTTATATAATAACACAAAAAACAGAACAAAAAAAGTATTCATCATTGATGTGCTATCATCAAAGTCAAATTCAAATATTATTTGGGAATCCCCCATTTCTGTTTTATTTAGTAAAAGAGGCTTTGCCCTTGACAGCAAATATTTAATTTCATTGAAAATATAGTTTTTGTCAAAATGGGTCGTAAGCAAAACGAGGTTTCTGATGAGGTAAAAGTTTTGAGAATAAAACACCACAGGAATGGTTTAACTCAAAAAACTATCAGTGAAATATTAAATAGACCACGATCTACTATACAATCCATCATCAGAAAGTGGACAGAAACGAAAACTGTTGACAATAAACCAAGATCTGGTCGACCAAAAGCACTTTCAGTTGGAGATGTGCGTTGGCTAGTGCGGCAAGTTCAGAAAATTCCGAAGACAAATGCGACCATTCTTCGTAAAAACACTATGGAATATTTAGGGAAGGAAGTTACTACACAAACAATTCGAAATACACTCAAAAGGCATAGTTACAGAGGAAGAACTGCACGTAAGAAGCACTTTATAAATAAAATAAACCGAGTGAAAAGGCTAAACTTCGCAAAAATGTATGTAAAACAGCCCGAATCATTTTGGAAAACAGTCATTTTTGCAGACGAGAGCAAGTTTAATCTTTTTGGGTGCGATGGAAAGGTCATAGTGTACAGAAAACCAAATACAGAGCTTGAAGAACGAAACACAGTTGCTACTGTAAAACATGGTGGAGGTGGTTTAATGGTTTGGGGGTGTATGGCGGCTTCAGGAGCGGGAAATCTTGAAATTATTAATGGAGTAATGGATCATAAGTATAACATTGACATTTTAAAGAGGAATTTAAAAGATAGTGCTGTAAAACTTGGGCTTGGTAATAACTTTCAATATTATCAAGATAATGACCCCAAACATTCTGCTTTAAATACCAAGATGTGGATGCTATATAACTGCCCCAAAGTCATTAAAACTCCTCCTCAAAGTCCCGACTTGAACCCAATTGAACATCTTTGGGAACATCTCGAACGCAAATTGAGAACGTGCAATTTTTCGAGCAAGAGTCAAATGCAACAGGTGATAATGGAGGAATGGACTAATATAGACCAAAATATAACCGCTAAATTAGTCCAATCGATGTCAAACCGTTTAAAAGAAGTTATAAGACGCGGTGGTCGAATAACAAAGTATTAATTTTTTTAAATTATGTTATTTATTTTTTTGTTTTTTTGCAATGATGAATACTTTTTTTGTTTAATTTTTTGTGTTCAGCTGTAAAATTGCCCTTTTTGTTCCAATAAATACTTTTTTTTTTCTTTAAAAACAATGAAATTGTGTACATATATATCACACAAGCACTACTGCATCATTAGTTTAATATGTTTTTATTTCAATTGTCTTTTGTAGACTTATTAAAAAAAAAACATTAAATGATGAATACTTTTTTTGACCGCTGTATGTGTAAAAAATTTCATGATAATCGGCCTAGATTTAGATATAACTCCCATATATATCTTTCATCCGATATGGCCGTTGAAGGCTATAGAAGCCACAATTTCTTTCCGATCTTTACAAAATTTGGCATTCTGTGTTTTTTTTTTGTGGTCTACATATGTGTGCAAAATTTCAACAAAATCGGTCCAGATTTAGATGTAGCTCCCATATATATCTTTCATCCGATATGGACTTTTAAGGCTGTAGAAGCCACAGTTTTGGTCCGATCTTTCAAATATTTTGCGTGAGATATTTTATTTGATGTCCTAATATGTGTAGAAAGTTTCATGAAAATCGGTCCAGATTTAGATATAGCTCGCACATATATCTTTCATACGATATGAACTTTAAAGGCTGTAGAAGTCACCGTTTTGATCCGATCTTTAAAATACTTTGCGCGAGGTGTTTAATTTGATGTCCTAATATGTGTGGAAAGTTTCATGAAAATCGGTCCAGATTTAGATATAGCTCCCATATATATCTTCCATCCGATATGGCCTTATAAGGCTATAGAAGCCACAATTTTGGTTTGATTTTTATAAAATTTTGAGTGAGGTGTTTTATGGACGTATGCTAAATTTTATCAAAGTCCGTCCAGATTTAAATATATGTAGGCCCCATGTATATGTTTCATATAAAGTGGCGTAAAAGGCTTTAGTAAGTACAATTTAGGTCCTATCGTAAGAAAATCTTACAAGATTCTCTTCAATATATCTATAGGTTTGCAAAATTAAAATCTGACTACACTTCAACATAGGTTCCATTCATTAAAAGTAGTACACAGGCTGGGTGGTGTAGGGTATTATATAGTCGGCTCCGCCCGTCTTTTTCCTCTCCTTACTGGTTTTTCCATAATTTCGATGTCTCCATGTGTCCCGTCGTGGAAAATCCATTTTCATCTAAACTCTCAACATGACTTAATATAGCCTTTATAAGTGATCCTCTCAAAATTATTTCTTGAGCACTTATTTAACAGCTACCAAATTCAATATGGTCAGCGATATAACCTCTCTATAAAAATTTTCTAATTCAAGTTATCGTTAAGGGACCATTATCAAGATACCCATGTCCCAAGTAACGACTTTAAAACATAGTCACTTTGTTGTAAAATAATATTACTCTCGTCTGAGCAACTTTCCATTTAACCCCTTAAATTGTTTCTCCCATAAAGTGCAGGCAAGTTGATAGAATCAGTTCAGTTTTTTAATGTCACTGCTGACCATTGAAGTGGATAATGCCAACCCCTTTCAGCAGCCATCATCATTAAGTGCACATGCTGCTGCTAATTTTATTTTGTATCCATAGTGCGGAAGTTCTGTGGTAATGAAATAAAATTTTATGATTTTGTTTCACAATATGGGTATGGGCCACATTATCTGTTGCATTTTACGTTACTTCACTGGCAAAGTTGGCCAAGGCTTTAGTTTCCCTTGTTTATTATACAATTTAATACTTTTTTTTTGTGGGGATTTCACTTAAGCATTAAAATTTAAAATCTTTCAAGCAAACATTTACACCAATATTAGGAAAGAAAAATTAATTTTCAAAGCAACAACAAATTAAAAAAAAAAAGAACAAATAAACAGATTGTTTACCCATTCTCTGAGGTATAATGTCTAAAATTACACTTTCCTCTTTCACTCTCTCTCGCTCTTTCTCCCCCTACTCATTTGATAGCGAAGATGATGTCGACTCCCATTGTTGGGGTTCGTTTTGGTGAAATGAAGGCTGAGGAAACAGTTGGAGAAAAGTTAATAAAACTTCTTCGTTTGTTCTTTCGTCGAGTTGCCAAAGTTCTCTTCTAAGGCAAAGTTTAAAGTGCCAACAGCTATAAATATACAAACACCCTAACAAACACACACACACACACACACACACTTTAGTTTTGTGTGTTCGTGTGTGTGTGTTTTTGTGCTTACATTTATAGGCTTGCATTGGCAGGGTAGGGTATTCAAGAAACAAAGCAAAACAAATTATTGAAGTCAAGTTAAGTGCAAATTATTTTCTTTTTCATTCCCAAGAAATTTAATGAAAAATTTTGAATAAACTTTCGGTATCAACGAACTTTGATATTTGTTTTATGATTTAGACTAGGTGAGGTTGTCTATGATCGAAAGTAGAAATTATGATTTAATTTGCAAGGCAATAACATTTAAGGGTCATACTACATCATACTTAAGTTCCAATAATCGTTGGAGGTCAATCTTGTATTGCTAGTGACACTATGGGCTCAGTCAGACTCTGGAGAAGCAGTTGTTTTTAGGATGAAGTGCCGTGTGTAGTTTAAGAACAATTCACCGGGCAGTGCAAGTCAAGTCTGGTGTTGCATTCTTATTCCAGAGAATGAGGATTTGAATACGTTTAAAATGTGCCGATAGATTGTTTAACAACTAAAACTCCAACCAAATTTTCGGAATTTGGAATAAGGATTTTAACTCCCGAAGAGTAGAACACTGCAGTACCGATGCAGCCACTATGCTAAGGAGGTTGACAAGGTAGGAACACTTGTCCCCTGAAATGTAAATTTTGCACATTGATCTCAAAGAGTTATCTCCATCCTTTCTCAAAAATCATATTTTTTACTAGTTTTTCCGCTTCTATTCCATTGTACGCTGATAAAGCTAAGAAGCCGTCGTCTTACCCCAAAGAAGACAAGAGGCACAATAGTGACGAGCTGACATAAGCAGTCATCAGTCGTGCATCTGGTAAAATTCGAAGAGATAATTAGTTCTTGTGCAATATGCGGTTAATGAGCAGATTTTGAAACAGGTGTTTCTGAAGAAAACACTCGAGAATCGGGCAAAACCACATTTATTTGCCGCATGCTTCACTTCTGTATACTCAACTCAAAAAAAATTTTCGCATCAAAAATTTTAAATTTTGGTAGGGTTACCCCGTTTGGAAAAAAATGCAAAAAAAAAATTAAATGTTTTTACGATTTTTTTCATAGAAAACTTTGGAGTATTGATTAAGCCAGCACCATTACGGAAAGAGCTTTACCTTACGAATCCAATGGTGTTTTCAGAATTTCGGAATTCGAGAATCTAAGGAAGTGACAGCATTTTCGAACTCACGTAAGGGTTTTTTTTTTAATTTGTCGGACACCAATTATGCGGTTGGGAGCTTGTTTTTGGTTTTGTAAATACGAGCCTGTTTTTGACCTAAAATAAAAGTTGAAAAATGTCACTTTCAGAGTTTACATCCGCACACGATCGCGAACCTCGCAACACTGTCTGACAGACTAACCTATACCAAATGAAAAAAAACACAACTTAAAAGGCGTTAAGTTCGTCTGGGCCGAACTTTGGATACCCACCACCTCGGGTATATATGTTAACCACCTTTCCTTATAATACTGTGAAAAATGCATAATTTATGCCCCCATAGCAGCTTTATCGAAATATGGTCCGACTTTGACAAAATTCGACACGGATATTGAGTGGTCTATTACGTACAAGTCATTGTTCAATTTTGTAGAACAAAATATTGGTCATTTTGGTAGCCATATTCAAATATAGACCGATCTAAACCATATACGACACGGATGTCGAAAACCTTAACATAAGTCACTGTGTCAAATTTCAGCGAAATCGGATTATAAATGTGCATTTTATGGGTCAAAGATTTTAAATCGAGAGATCAGTCTATATGGCAGCTATATCCAAATCTGAACCGATCTGGGCCAAATTGAAGAGGGATGACGAAGGGCTCAACACAACTCACTGTACCAAATTTCGGCGAAACCGGACAATATATGCGCCTATTATGGGCCCAATACCTTCAATCGAGATATCGGTCTACATGGGAGCTATATCCAAATCTAGACCGATCTGAGCCAAATTGAAGAAGAATGTTGAAAGGCCTATCACAACTCACTGTCCCAAATTTCGTCGAAATCGGACAATAAATACGCCTATTATGGGCCCAATACCTTAAATCGAGATATCGGTCTCTATGGCAGCTATAGCCAAATCTGGACTGATCTGAGCCAAATGGACCATAATGGTCCATGGTTTGATATTGCGGCCATTTAAGCCGATCTCGTATCTTGACTTCTTGAGCCTCTAGAGGGCGCAATTCTTATCCGATTTCGCTGAGATTTGGCATGAAATTTGATATTTTGTTAAGACTTCCAACAATGCTGTGCTAAGTATGGTTCAAATCGGTCCATAACCTTTTATAGCTGCCATAAAATCGGATCTTCAGATTTGACTTCTTGAGCCTCCAAAAAGCAAAATTTTAGCCCGATTTGATTGAAATTTTGCACATCGTGTTTAGCTTTGACTTCCAACAACCTTACCATAGTCTTTAATTTGATAAAGCTTTCATATATAGGAAAAAGTTATTTAAAGAACTTTTCACTTACGGTCCGTGATGGAGGCTAAATAAGATTCGGCCGGGTCGAACTTAGGTTAGGTTAGGTTAAGTTTAAGTGGCAGTCTGCTATCAGACTCACTTAGACGTTTTCGTCCATTGTGATACCACAGGAACAGAAGAAGGAAGATGCCTACCATTGAACCATCCAGATCTGCTAATTCATACAGGTCCTCAAAGAAATGAGAACTTAAAGTGAAACTCCTTTTGAATGCTGGTGCAGAACACACACACAGAAAGTGTTCTATAGTCTCTACTTCTTCGATGTTCTCACAGCTTTTGCAAAAGTCGTTGCTGGCAATCTTCAGTCTGTCAGCATGTTTTCCGATTAGACAGTGACCTGTCATGACGAACACAATGCCTGAGATGTCTGTTCTAGCCAATGACAGCAAAGCGGTAGACCTCTTCGAGTCTAGATTTAACCACATAGTTATGGAATGCTTACAGTCCCCTCTTGGTGACCATCTAACATTCGTTGTCCTTCGGGCCTGGTCCCGAAAACTTAGCTTACATGTCGCTAGAGGCATACTCATAGATACCAGTATCCGCAGATTGTGTTGGATAGTTCCTAGTTCCGCATGCTCGTCCGGGTCGAACTTTATGCGCTTTTATTTGAAAATATTTTTATGTTTTTTGGTCGTGCGAGAAAGCGCCGTAGACTTAAAATATTTTCGAAGGTC